>NC_056730.1:152147354-152329854 GCF_019279795.1 Protopterus annectens
GTCGGTGATCTCCACTCTCCATTTTCTGATGGCAGCTCACATTCACGGGAAGGGGGGGGGTCCATCATTTTAGCGGACAAGCTTAGCAGGTCTATCCTGACGCCTTATGATTGGTCTCTGAATCCTTCAGTAGTGAAACAGATCTTTCTACAGTGGAGTCACCCTTGCTGCTATCTCTTTGCCTCTCCTTCCAGTGCTAAGTGCAGCGAGTTTTTCGCTCTGAATCCCCCAGAGATGGTTTGGTTCATGCTTGGCCATCTGGTCTTCTCTATGCCTATCCTCCTCTACCTCTGGTCTCGAAATTTCTTCTGAAAGCTCGCAGGCTGGGTAGCTCAGTCATCCTCATTGCCCCATTCTGGCATCGCCAAGTCTGGTTCCCTTCTCTGTGGTCTCACATAGTGTGGATCCCCTGGACATTTAGATCCTGCTCCAGATCTCATCTCTCATCCTTCAGGGATTCCTCACCCAGATCTGGTCAGTCTGAGGATCACTGTTTGGCTGATGCAGTTCCCATGATAGTCAGGACTCCTGGGTTATCTTCAGATCTTAAGATATTAGTTGCAGCTCATAAATCTTCTACCAGGAAGCTTTATTCTAGCAAGTGGAAACTGTTCTCTGTTTGGGCATCTCAGCGTGATCTAGATCTCTTTACTGCTCCAATTCCGGCGGTTCTAGAATTTTTGTCAAGCATTTTTCATCAAGGTGCCAGTTCTTTTACAGTAAAGGTCCAACTGGCAGCTATATCTAACTTTCATGTAGGTGACAACACGGCTTCTCTAGCTTCTTCTAAGCTTTGCAAAACCCTTTTTGAATGGTACCTTTTTGCTTCAGCTACTAATTAAGGACCCAATGCCTCCTTGGGATCTTATGCTGGCCCCTCAAGCCCTTCTCTCTTCCCCTTTCGAACCTGCAGCTTCGGTGGCTTTACAGTTCTTGTCACAGTAAACGGCTTTCCTGATTGCCATTGCATCAGCCAAAGGGTTTCAGAACTCTTTCATAAGGGCACTGTGTCTTTGCACACTAACCCCTCTTTCCTTCCCAAAGTGGCTTTGGAATCAAAGCATTAATCAGGTAATTTAGTCACTATTTTATTTCCAAATTTTCAGAATAAGGGAGAATACAAATTGCACTTGTTGGATGTTCATAGACAGTTACGTTTTTACTTGCATAGGACTAAATCTTTCCGTAAGTCTAACCAAGTATTTGTTTCCTGTTCTAAGCCCTTTTTAAGAAAACCTGTATTGAAGGTCACCCTTGCTCGTTGGATTTCTCGGTGTATTATTCTGGTGTATTCAAGTAGAAGTTTACCCCTGCCAGATCATATTAAGGTGCATTCAACTAGATCTGTGGCTACTTAATTTGCTTTCTGGTCCAGAGTTTCAGTAGATGGCATTTTGTCTGCAGCCACTTGGGCATCTTCGCATACTTTAATTTCGCAGTACAAGTTGGGCATTCTATCCAGGAACTTGGCATCCTTTGGCTCCGTTGTGCTTTGGAATATCTTTTCATGAGGGCCTCCCAGGTGTTTGTTAGCTGGGGACTCTGTCCCACAGCTTAGGGTAAATGAAGACAATTTCAGATAAAGAAGTTATGTACTCAGTTTAACGTTCCATCTGAGTTGTTGCTCTTCATTTGTCTTCAAACATCCCTCCCTTTTTTCCCCCTGCCTTACGTGGGCTGTGTGGTGGTTTGGCCAGAAGAGGTGTAGTCACCACATTGGCATTCCTTAGTTCTCCTCTTCATGCTTCTGAAGACCTATTATTATGAGATAAGGTCTTGGTTCAGGTTGGGGTGCTATAGATAGCAGCAAACTCAATCTGAAGGGAAGAGGGAGACAGGGTCATTAGGGGTAGGGGAAGAGCTTGGAGATCTGATCAGATGCTGGTAATGCAGCTGAGTCTGATCCGTCTCGGATTCGAGTACTCACAGGTTGAAGACAACTGAAGAGCAACAACTCAGATAGAACAATGTTCTTAGTGTTTCACTGTTGCAGTCATCACATTTAGGTTATCTGCCTTCAGGTTGCCCACAGCCGGCCTGAATACCAGAGTCTTGGGATTTTTGCGTCAGATGCCGTCACTTCTTCCATGAGGTCGGGTCATCAGGGGTATAAAACATGCAGCCGACGCCATTGCATCACTTTCTTGCCCTGCGGTGCCGGAAGCAGAAGCAGTTCGCAAATGCCAGTCGGCTGACTCCTGAAATTTTCATTTTTCGAGTTTCAGACCTGAAGTCTTCTAAAAGGTAAGTACCCCATTGTGGATCCTTTTTTCTTTTATCTAACCGATGTCAGAAAAAATTAATAATTGTCTTGCCTGTGGAAAGCAAATACCTCACAAAGATTTTCATTCTTACTGCGTCACCTGTTTAGACCCTGACAATGAAGCCCCTCCCTGTCGGTTTTGTGCCTTGTTCACCCCCCGAAGTGTTCGTCGTCGGGCTATTTTTGTAGCTAAATTCTTTAGTTCCCGATCTCCGTACTCCGAAATGACTTTGGTAAGCCATCCGACTACTGATCTTCTGAAAAAACGAAAGGATAAAGACAGAGACAGACTGCATAGGTCCAAGGCTGCTGACGACACTAACATTAAGCTAGTCGCCAGTCCGCCGGTACTCAGTGAGGCGCTTTCGCAGCCCCTGATACCTGCTTCTACAGATTCGCAGGCCTCTACTGAGACCCATTCGGAGTCCGGTATGCCACGAGATGCTTCTTCAACTATGGAACCTGCGGATGTCTCTACCTTGGATGGATCCGAGCTGCTGTGCAGGCACCGGCTTCCGAGCTGCTGTGCAGGCACCGGCTTCTGAGGGTGTTTTCAGTCCTTCCGATTTTCATATTAAACCGATGACTTCCTTTCAAACCAAAAATACTGAATTTCTCAAGCCTAAAGTTCGTACTACGCCTAGGAAACCGACTACCAAAGCACATGCCACAAAAACAAATGATTAGAATGGTTGAGGACCTCATTACTATAATTAGGGGAAGTCAGCCTTCCCCCAAAAAAGACCCCAAACTGATTTTCCTTTTGATTCTTCTGATCAGGAATCTGATTACTCTGATCCTTCTGATTTCCAGGACATACCCTTATCTACCTATGAGGATTCTGATGCCGGGGATTCCATTCCCCCTGCTTCCCCTCTAGAAGATTTTTCCTTTGGTGAAACCCTGCACACCCTTGGAGAAAATTTCCGCTGGGAGAGCCAGGACTACTCCCAGTCCAAAAAGAGACTCGGGGAATTTTTAAACTTGCCTCAGCACAGGCCTCTAGCTATCCCTCCTGTTTTGGAAATTGTAGATACTGTCTTCCTGGAATCCAGCCTTACCCCTGATACCTTGCCTCCAGCTCCCAGGAAACCTGACCGGTACTATAGAGTACCTGACTCCCATACATTCCTTTTTAGGAATCCTACTGCGGATCCAGACACCATTTCCCAGGGGACCTAAAGGTATTAAGGCTACAACTGCCAAAAATCCTACCCCTTCGGACAGGGATTCCAGGGCATTAGACAGATGGGGAAAAAAAGGTATACATCTCTGCTACGCTTGCCATTAGGACTTTAAATTGCCAGTTTCATATGTTAAAGTATCAGCAGCATATTATGGAGCTAACTAAACAAAAAATATTGTTGATTCCTGATTGTGCAGAACACAAAGATTTACAAGAGTTAATGCATTCTGCTAACCAGGTTGGTAAACATACTTTGCAATGTGAGTTTGATGCTTTTGAAGCATCTTGCAGGGCTGCTGTCACTGGGTCTGTTCTTAGAAGACATGCTTGGCTTAAGGAACAGAACTTGCCAGATCATGTCAAAGCAAAGTTACTAGATGCACCATTAAATCAAGAGCGTCTATTTGGTAATAAAGCAGAAGTTGTCTTCAGAAGAATGCAGGAGAAAGCTAAATCTATGCAAACTGTTAAAGATTTCTTACTAGTACAGCCACCTAGATTCAGTAGGCATTGGCCTTTAAAAAAAAATGGTCTTTTCCAGTCCCTTCCATGCCTTCTCAGTCCAAACCCATGGGCAAGCACACCACCAAGACTTCAGTCTCAGGTTATGCACAGATCTAAGCTACGGAGTACTTGCACTGCATGCCAAAAAACTTGGCAATACATTACCTAAGACAAATGGGTCTTAAACATTGTTTCCCAGGGATACAGATTTCATTTCCACCCACTCCCATCCATAAGCGGATGGCCAGACCTTCCTTGAAACCAGTGGGCAGAGGCCCAAAAGCAAGTACTTTCTCTTCTCAGTATCAAGGCTATTCAACCTGTCCCAGCAAAAAAAAGGGGACAAGGATGTTAGAGTTTCACTGTTGCAGTTATCACATTTGGGTTATCTGCTTGCAGTAGCCCTCAGTCCCCCTGATTAACAAAGTCTTGGTTCCTGCATCGGTTGCTGTCCCTTCTTCCATGACGTCAGGTTGTCAGAGGTATAGAACATGCAGCCGACGCCATTACATCAGTCTTTCTTGCCGTGCGGTGCCCAAAGCAAAAGCAGTTTGCAAGTGCCAGTTGGCCGACTCCTGAAATTTTTGTTTTCGAGTTTCAGAACCGAAGTCTTCAACTAAAAACCAAGTGCCCCATTGGGGAAGCTTTTTCTTGCTTTAAACCGATGTCAGTAAATTAAATTGCATTATTTGTGGAAAGCAAATACCTCATAAAGATTTTCATTTGTACTGAATTTCTTGCCTAGGCCCTGACCACACGACGTACCTCGCTGTCGGTTTTCTGCCTTATTTAAACCACGAAATATCCATCGTCGGTAAATTTTCGCTTATAAATGTTTTGGTGCTTGGTTCAATTATCCTGATACGTCTTTGGTAAGCCATCCAACTACTGACATTCCAAAAAAATGCAAAGATAAAGACAGAGGTAGGCTGCCTAGGTCAGAAGCTGCCGACAACACTTCTCCTAAGCCAGTCGCCAGTTTGCCGGTGCTCAGTGAGGTGCTTTTGCAGCCCCTGATACCCGCTACTTCAGATTCGCAGGCCTCTACTGAGACCCCTTCGGAGTCCTGTATGCTGTGAAATGCTTCAGTTGTGGAACCTGCGGCTGTCTTACCTTGGATGGGTCCGGAGCCGCTGTTAAGGCACCGGCTTCTGAGGGTGGTATTCAGGCCTACTGACTTGCATATTAAACCGACGCCATCTTATTCATCAAGGTATAAAATTCGAACCATGCTTAGAAAACTGACGTCCAGACCGCATTGACAGGCCTCTATGCCTAAAAAAACAAATAATAAGAATGGCTTGAAGACCTTATTACTTTAATCAGGGGAAGCCAGCCTTCCCCCTCTGAGACCTAGGACTGAGTTTGCTTATTATACTTCTGACCAGGATTCTGAACTTTGTTTCCTCTGATGACCAGGATTTACCCTTGTCTACCTGTGAGGATTCTAATCTTGAGGATTCTTTTCCCTCTATCCCCCCCCCCCCCCCCCCCGAGGATTTCTCTTTTGGTGAAACCTTGCATACTCTCGGGGAGCATTTTCGTTGGGAAAGTCAGGATTTTTCTGATTCTAGAAAGAGGCTTAGGGATTTCTTACTCCTGCCCCAGCACAGGCCTTTAGCCATACCTCCTGTACTAGACATTGTTGATGATGCCTTTTTGGAATTTAGCTTGGCTCCTGACTCTTTACCTCCTGCTCCCAGAAAACCTGATAGTTATTACAGGGTCCCTGACTCTCGCAAGTTATTTTTTAAAAATCCTACTGCGGATCCTGAGACCATTTCACAAGAACCCAAGGGCATTAAATGTACTACTGCCAAAAATCCTACCCCCTCTGACTCCAGGGCGCTGGATAGCTGGAGTAAGAAGGTATACACTTCTGCAACTTTGGCCGTTAGGGTCTTAAACTGCCAGTTTCATATGTTAAAGTATCAGCAGCTTATTATTGGATTGCTTAAACAGAAAATGATGTTGATTCCTGATTGTGCTGAAAATAAGGATTTACAGGATTTACTGCATTCAGCTGAACAAGTTGGAAAACATACTATGAATACACACTCCAAAAGAACCAATGCAGGTTCAACCAAGAATTCAATTAATTTCCGAACCACTGTGTAAGATGAATAAAGGCACCAGTACTGAAACACGAAAAATTTATTCCAACTCTGCACAGACTAAGCATATGCTTTCACCAGAAACCTGGCTTCTTCAGAGTCTGACATTACAACACACAATGTTTAAAACAAGCTAATATACTCTCCACACCCATAAAATTAACCAATTAATTAATCAAACAAATTTTTTACCATAAGATACAAATAATGTTTCAACATCACAATATGGTATTAAAAAAATGGCAAACTATTGGTTACCATTTAACATTAATAATACATACAATTAAATGAATAAATATACTCAATATATATTGTAAATTGTAAAATTAAAAAACATTTTATCTAAATAATACTACTTAAATATTTCAATTGAGGTTTTAAAGAAACACATTCATTTAGTCCAGGGCGCCTAGTAGCATTAAGCCTAAGCTGCCATTCCATTTCTAATCTTGCCACCCTGATGTTCTTCATTCCACATTGCTGCAGTCCTAACCATTGGGTAGTCCGCTGTCCAGTCGGCCCGAATACCAAAGTATATGGCTGACGTCGGTCAAGGCGCATTAGACGGACGTCAGGGTACTAATGCGCATGACCGACGTCATATCCTCAGTCTTTTTTGCCGCATGGTCCGATGCAGAAGCAGTTTTGCGAGTGCAGGTTGGCGTTCTGAAAATTTCCGAAGTCGGAGTTTCAGACCGAATCAAAGTTGGCTAAGTACCCCGTTGGGGAACATTTTGTTTTTTTCTTGCCTCAGTATTTAACCGGATGTCAGAAAAAGTGAATAACTGTATTTCTTGTGGGAAGCAGATACCGCATAGGGATTACCATACTTTGTGTATACCTTGTTTAGGGCCTGAGCACGACGTTGTTGGTTGCCGCTCTTGTGCTAGATTTAACAAACGCACTATTAAGAGAAGGTTAGACTGTGCCAGGTTAGTGTTTGGGAAGCGTTGTAATTATAAAATGCCGTCGGATGCTCCGGCCGCTTCGTCAAGAAGCGCAAGGACAAAACAGCAAAGCCTAGGGTTGATGAACCGCAGTCCCGGACGTCGGTTCTTTAGAAGGCTCAGTGGAGCCAGAGGTTTTGCCAGGAGTTTCTTTGGAGTCTCAGGCAGAGACTTTACTGTTACAGGATGTGCCCTCTCAGGACATAGGCCAGGCTGAGGGGCTTCTCAGGTAACTGTTCTTCCCTCTTCCCAAGGTAGTTAGAGCCTCTCCTTCTGTTTCCAAAACTTCTTTGAGAGGTAGGCCAAGTTTAGCTTCAGTGGGGCTTCTCCTAGCACTTCAGGTTCTGTGCCTAAGAAACATATGCTTAAAATGGCAGAAGATTTAATTACTATGATTAGAGGCTCTATGCCCCTCCTGATAAGAGGCCTAGGGTGGAACCTGAGTTTGAGAGTTTTGAACAGTGTTCAGAGGCTTCTGAGTCTTCTGCGGAAGACTTGCAGGAGTATCCTCCTTATTCTGATTCTGATGTGGATGATTCCACTCCTACAGCTTCTCCTCCTGAGGATTTCTCATTTCAGAGACTCTGCATTCCATGAGGGAGCACTTTAAATGGGAAGGCCAAGATTACTCTGATTCCAGGAAAAGGCTTAGGGAATTCTTATTTTACCCCAGCATAGGCCCTTAGCTATACCTCCTGTGTTGAATGTGGTGGAAGATGTTTTTGCAGAGGCTTCCCTGAACCCTGATTCTTTGCCTCCTGCCCCTGTTAAACCTGATAGGTACTATAGGGTGCCTGAAGCTCATAAGTATCTGTTTAAGAGTCCTAGGGCAGACCAGAAACTGTTTCTCAGGGGCCTAAAGGTGTTAAGGCCTCTGTTGTTAAAAATCCTGTTCCCACTGATAAAGAGGCAAGGGCTTTGGATAGGTGGGGAAAGAAAGTGTATACTTCTTCCACTTTAGCCATGAGAGCGTTGAATTGTCAGTTTCACATGCTGAAATATCAAAATTATCTCCTTTCACAATTGAAATCTAAGGTGGATGCTTTGGCGGATGGTATAGAGTGTAAAGAGTTGCTGGATTTAGTTCATGTGTCTGAACAAGTGGGTAAGCATTCTTTGCAATGTGGTTTTGATGCTGTGCAGGCCTCCTCGAGGGTGGCTGCCACTAGTTCTGTTCTTCGCAGGCATGCCTGGTTGAGGGATCAGAATTTAGCAGAGCATGTTAAGACTAGAATTTTGGATGCTCCTTTACAGTCTGATGTGTTATTTGGTTCGCCTGTGGAAGCAGTCTTAAAGAAAATGGAGGACAAAGCTAAGTCTATGCAAACTGTTAAATATTTTTTGCAGGTGCAGCCACCGAAGTTTAGTAGAAATTGGCCTACTAAGGGATGGACATATCCTGCTTATGATTCCCAGTCTAGGGGTAGGTCTAGGCGTGGTAGGGGCAGAGCACAAGGTTCTTTTAGGCCTAGAACAGGGGGTTCACCTGCTCAGACTTCTGGTGAGGGCAGGGGTCAGTCCTTTCGTAAACAGACCCAATGACCTGCCTTTTCAGCTGCCAGTAGATTCTCGTCTGGCAGCTCCTTTGGGAGGAAGACTGTCTCTTTTCAAAGAAAATTGGGATTTAATCACTCAAGACAGATGGGTGTTGGATATCATTCACCACGGTTACAGGTTTTATTTCCATACATTGCCCCTTTCAAAGGCATGCCAGTCGCCCTCCACAAAGAAAGAGGCTCACAAGCAAATTTCTCTGTTACTCCAAATAGGGGCCATTCAGCCAGTCCCTGTACCAGAAAGGGGCCTAGGATTTTATTCTCGCCTGTTCCTAGTACCAGAGAAGGGGAACACGTGGAGACCAATTTTGGATTTATCTATCCTCAACACTTATCTGGACATTCCCAAGTTCAAGATGTTGACGTTACAACAGCTTTTACCTCTGCTAGGCAAAGATCATTGGATGGTAACTTTAGATCTCAAGGAAGCTTACCTTCATGTGCCTATAAGACTAAGTTGCAGGAAGTATCTCCGTTTTCGAGCTGGAAATTCTCATTATCAGTTCTCTGCATTGCCCTTTGGCTTATCTACTGCGCCCAGAGTATTCACAAAGGTTCTGGCTCCAGTGATAGCTTACTTCAGGCTAAAAGGAATTCAAATCTATCCTTACTTGGACGACTGCCTGATTCTGGCTCAAGAAAAGGAAAATCTTCTACAGCATCTGGAATATGTCATAGCAGTGCTAAGATGCCTAGGGTATTCTGTGAACGAAATAAAGTCCAGTCTAGTACCCTCTCAAGACATGTGCTTTCTGGGTGTGAGACTGAATACAGCAGCCCAGATGGCCTTTTTAACCCCGGACAAACAAAAGAATCTTTCCAGTTACTTCCATCAACTTTCTCTTCAGTCTGGGCTGACTGCAAGGACAGTCCTTCAAGCCTTAGGGTTCATGGCATCTTGTATTCTGGTGCTTCCCAATGCCAAACTGCATATGAGGAAGCTGCAATGGTATCTCAAAAATGTGTGGACACAGCACTGCCAGGATTTGGACACTGTCATTCAAATAATACCTTGCATTCAAAAAGAATTTTTGTGGTGGGCTCAGGAATGTCACCTAAACAAGGGACTCTCTGTGACCCGGCCAGAGGCGAGTCAGATTTTAACGACAGATGCCTCGGACATTGCTTGGGGAGCTCATCTAAATGGAAAGTGGATACAAGACAAGTGGCCTGCCAGACTACAGCATCTACATATCAACATGAAGGAGATGTTAGCAGTCCAGTTTGCATTAATGGCTTTCAAGGAGTTACTTCTTCCTGGGCAGGTGTTGATTCTAACAGACAACACAACTGCCATGTGGTACATCAACAAACAAGGG
This sequence comes from Protopterus annectens, assembly GCF_019279795.1. Lineage (NCBI taxonomy): Eukaryota > Metazoa > Chordata > Ceratodontiformes > Protopteridae > Protopterus > Protopterus annectens. The sequence goes on from NC_056730.1 coordinate 152,157,244, forward strand.
CCAACACATTCTTATCCTCTTTGCAGGCAAGCAATGATTTTATGGGAGACTGCGCTCAGCTTGCAACTAACTCTTCAGGCAAGGTTTCTGCCGGAGCACAGAACTCCTTAGCAGATGTGTTAAGCAGGCAAATCATGGATCCCCACGAGTGGAAACTGGATCTTCATGTATTTCAGAAATTGACAGTGTCATGGGGAACTCCAGACATAGATCTGTTCGCTTCTCCACTAAACCACCAGCTGCCAAAGTTTTGCACAAAGGGGTTTCATCATACAGCTTGGAAAGTGGATGCTCTTTCTTTCAGTTGGAAAAATCTTCATGTGTATGCCTTTCCACCTCTGCCTCTTCTTCCAAAGGTGCTCCTAAAGGTCAGACAAGACAAGCCAAGGATGATTTTAATAGCTCCAGATTGGCCTCGGCAACACTGGTACCCACTACTAAGGAGTCTGGTAAGGCAGCCCCCATGGCCTTTACCTTTGATTCCACACCTGTTATCTCAGAAGGACGGTCACCTGCTCAATGTCAAGCTTCACTCTCTTCATCTAACAGCCTGGCATATTCTGTGTTGAAACACAGCAGGTCTCAACTTCCTCAACAAGTTTTAAATGTGATTATGGAAGCTAGAAGACCTAGTACAAGAAAAGTGTACGCAGAAAAATGGAAGAGATTTTTATTTTGGAGTGCAGCAAAGAATTTGGAGATTTCTGAGCCTAATTTGAGTGTGGCTCTTCAATATCTTACTGAGTTACTGGACAAAGGTTTGTCTTTCTCTTCCATTAAGATTCATGCTGCAGCAATTTCAGCTCACTATGATTGTGACCCACCATTGTTTTCATCCTTTGTTCAAGCAGTTTCTTAGAGGGGCAAAGAATATAAGACCCCCACGTAGAGCTCCTACTCCTGCTTGGGATCTCAATTTTGTGTTGGAAAAACTTACTCTACAACCTTTTGAGCCTACGGCTACTGCTGACTTGACATACTTGTCATGGAAGACTGCTTTTTGTTGGCTATTACTTCTGCAAGAAGGGTTTCTGAGTTGCAGGCCCTTATGGCAGTAGAGCCCTTTTTGATTTTCCATAAGGATAGGGTATCATTACGTACTAATCCTTCCTTTATGCCTAAGGTGGTTTCTAGTGTGGCTTTAAACCAAACTATTCATTTGCCTACTTTCTATGCAGATCCCCAAAATAAGGGAAAAGATTTTGCACACTTTAGATGTACATAGGCAGTTGCGTTATTATTTAAGCAGGACTAAGGATTTCAGGCAGTCTCAGCAATTGTTTGTTTCTTTTGCTTTGAGTTCTCAGGGCAAGCCTGTGTCTAAGCAAACTATTTCTAAGTGGATTGGGTTTTGCATTTCATTTTGTTACTCCCATCATGGCAAGGAGATTCCAGCTGGGATTAGGCCTCATTCCACTAGGGCTACTGCCACTTCAACAGCATTTCTAAGGGGTGGCAACTAAGGATATTTTGGAGGCAGCTACTTGGAGTTCAGTGCATACTTTCTCTAAGCATTACCACCTTCCTCTCTACTCTAAATCTAGGGCTGGTTTTGCCACAGCTATTTTGCAAGGCATGTTGACAGCTCCTGCTTCCTTATGATTTGCCAGCCTCCCTTACCTCTGCTTTGGGATTCTACCCAATGGTTAGGACTGCAGCAATGTGGAATGAAGAACATAGTACAGTTTTGTACCTACCATAAATGTAGATGTTCGAGGATCCACATTGCTGCAGTCCAATTTACCCTCCCTCCTTTCCCCTCTGTGTTTAGGGGTGGTGGTGTGGGCTAATATTCTTGTACATTTGTATATATTGTATATATGTTTGATGCAGGGCTTTTTGGTTTTTTGGTTTGGGCCTTGTCTTTTTAGGGTCTTCTGACATCTGGGGCAAGAAAAGACTGAGGATATGACGTCGGTCATGCGCATTAGTACCCTGACGTCCTGACGTCAGTCTAATGCCTTGACCGGCAGCCATATACTTTGGTATTCGGGCCGACTGGACAGCGGACTACCCAATGGTTAGGACTGCAGCAATGTGGATCCTCGAACATCTACATTTATGGTAGGTACAAAACTGTACTTTTTGTGTATCACATTTAATGTTGGGTTTAACCCTATCTATGATGAAAAATAAAAATTTATTAAAATTAACACATACCTTACTATATAAATAAAGTGCATTATATTCATCTTTCCTTCTAATGGAATTAACATGCTCTCTTATTCTTTCTTTCAAACTTCGTGTAGTCATGCCCACATAAAATGCATCGCATGACATACCTAACAAGATGCACAATTTCTAGTGGTGCAATTACAAGCACCTGGACAAGGTATTGTACGTTGATAGCCCACAACACATATATATGCCCCTACTGCTATAAATCTACATCCTTTGCATGAGCCACATTTGCTCATACAAGATCTAATATTGCTTTTACCCTCTCTTTCAAGGATGTTCTTCAAATTTTTTCCTTTTCCATAAACAATCACTGGGGTATCACCTAAAATCTCTCTAGTATCTCTACTAAGAAAATACTTCCACAAGTTCCTAAGACTAGAACTCAATTCATTTGCTTTTTCATTGTAGGTTGGAACAAACTTTGCTCTATTCATATTGGTGACTGTGTTATTACTGCTACCAATATTACCCCCTTCATATCCTTGACCTCTTAAAATAGGACTATAACTATTTTTTCTTTTTCTGTATACTTCTTTTTTTATATTAACCAACATTGAAAGCGGATATCCCCTGTCTAGGAACATTCCGATCAATGTGTACATTTCCTTCTTAAACAGGTCATCATTACTGATTAACCTACATATCCGGACCATCTGGCCCTTGACTACCCCTCTCCTTTGATGTAAGGGGTGGCAACTTGTGTAGTGCAACATCGAATTAGAGTAGCTGGGCTTCCTATATATCGTACTCACCAGCCCTTCTTCTGTTTTATATAAAGTAATGTCCAGGTAATTCACTACCTCCTTATTCCATGTATAAGTGAATCTAAGAAATTCTGTAGTTTTATTAATGCAAGTAAAAAAATCCTTTACACTCTCCTCATCACCTTTCCATAATATAAGGAGGTCATCAAGGAACCTACAATACAAGAGAATGTTATCCTTGTATTTTGAATCTAGCACATATTGTTTTTCCCATGCCCATAAGACTAAGTTAGCATAGACAGGGGCACAACGGGCACCCATCGCCACCCCTGTCTTTTGTTGGTATATCTCCCCATCAAATTGTATAAAATTATTGTGCAATATTATTTCCATCAAGTCATGACATATTTCTAATCTTTCTTTGTCAAAACTGGAACTAGTCAAAAGACTATCATAAAACAATTCCAGCCCTGTTTGATGTGGAATCACTGAGAATAGATTGATTACATCGACAGTCAAGAAACCAAAAGTTTCATTCCCAATGCCTTTAATCCTTCCTACCCTTTCCAAACAATTCCACGAATCTTTTAATATATGGTCAGCATCAATAAGTGCCTTTTTACAAAAATAGTCAACAAATGCAGCCATTGGGTCTGTCTTTGAACCCTTTGCTGAAACAATTGGTCTAAACTGCACATTTTCTATTCCTTTATGGACTTTCGGAATTCCAAAAAGTTTGGGCATAGTTGGAAACTTCACTGAAAGATAATCATACTCCACCTCATTTATGACACCTTGATATAAGGCATCAAGTAAAAACATATCTATCCCTTTATAGGCCCTATTGGTTTCATTGATGGATGCTCTGACGTATGTATTCTCATCTCCAAGTAACCTGAATATATAACCACTATAGTCTATTTTGTTCATAATGACCATCCCTCCTCCTTTGTCTGGTCTCATACATCTAACCTGTTGTGTTGACCATAGTTCTTGTATAACCTTTCTTTCATTTTCAGATAAATTATCTTCAACTACAGATTTTTGCATACAAATTTTCCTGAACTCATATTCTACCACCTGTTCAAATCCACTAATTTCTGGGTTTGAAGGGGGCATAAAACTACTCTTTCTTTTAATCCCTGTTGATGTATTCCCATCCAAGGTAGACACAGCGCCTGAGCCCTGAACAGAAAAATACAATTGTAGATTAAGCTTCCTTGTAAATAACTTTAAATTGAGTAAAACTTGTGCAATATCAAGTTTAAAAACATACTTTGCAATGTGGTTTTGATTCACTAGAGGTTGCAGGTCTGCTGTAACTGGGTTTGTACTTAGAAGGCATGCTTGGCTTAAGGAGCAGTCCTTGCTAGATCATGTTAAAGCGAAATTACTGGATGCCCCCTTAAACCAGGGCTGCTTGTTTGGCAGCAAGGCAGAAGAAGTTCTTAAAAAGATGGAGGAAAAAGCTAAATCTATGCAAACTGATAAAGATTTTTTACAAGTACTACCTCCAAGGTTTAGTAGGCATTGGCCTTCCAAGAATTGGTCCTTTCCTGCCTCTTCCAGACCTTCTCAGTCCAAACCCAGATCCAGCAGAGCTTCCAGGCTTCAGTCTCAGGGTACGCACAGGACTAAGCAGTGGGGGGCTTCCACTTCCAAATCTGAGAGTAATAAAACTCACCCTATGGTAAACTGTCTCAATTACTTATTTTTAAAACTTCCAAGCACTTCTCAACTGACTGCCCCTTTGGGGGAAAGATTCCTCTTCATGCAAAGAACTGGGAACTCATTACCCAGGGCGAATGGTTTTAAATATAGTGTCCCAGGGATACAGATTTCAATTCCACACATTACCAATACCAAGCGGGTGGCCAGATCTACTCCCAAATCAGTGGGCAGAGGCCCAAAAACAAGTACTTTCTCTCATAAGCATGTGGGCTATTCAGTTGGTACCAGAAGAGGAAAAGGGACAAGGTTTCTACTCGAGACTTTTCCTGGTAGCCAGAAAAGACCATTCATGGTGTCCTGTCCTTGACCTGTCTACTCTAAACACCTTTTTAGTGATTCGAAAATTCAAGATGCTGACTCTTCACCAGTTGCTCCCTATGCTAGGCAAAGACGCTTGGTTGGCAACAATAGATTTAAAGGAAGTATACCTGCGTATCCCTATCGGGGACTCTTGCAGAAGATACCAAATCTTCAAAGCAGGCTACACGCATTATCAGTTCTATGTACTGCCCTTTGGCTCCTCTACTGCGCCCAGGGTATTCAAAAAGTGCCTAGCTCCAGTCATTGCATTTTGCAGGCATAGAAATATTCAAATATACCCATACCTGGATGATTGTCTAATTCAGGCAGAAAGCCAGGACATATTTTTGAATCATCTGGCCTTTGTACAAAGGGTGCTAACTTGTCTGGGGTACACCATAAATGAAAAGAAATCTCACCTGGTACACTCTCACTAAATTACATTTCTGGGAGCAAGTTTGAATATAACTTCCCAGATGGCTTTCCTCACGCCAGAGAAACAAATTCATTTGACAACCTACTTCAAACAAGTGGCCACAAAAACCTTGCTATCTGCAAGGCAAATACTGCAAGCCTTTGGGGTTCATGGCCTCCTGCATTCTGCTAATACCATATGCAAGACTGCATATGACGAGACTACAATGGTATCTAAAAAGCCTATGGTGTCAACATTCGCAGGATCTAGAAGCAATGGAGTTTTTTGGTGGGCAGAGGCCTGCCACCAAAACAAGGGACTACCATTCACACTACCCCCTGCCGTCCAAACCCTAACAGACACATCATATTATGCATAGGGTGCTCACCTGGCAGGTAAGTGCATTCAGGGCAAATGAAACCCAAATAAAATGCACCTGCATATCAATCAGAAGGAAATGTTAGCTGTACAGAATGCTCTGACAGCCTACAAGGACCACATTCTTCCAGGACAATTAATGGTAAAGACAGGCAACACCACTGTTATGTGATACATAAACAAGCAGGGGGGTACACATTCTTTTCCCCTATGCAGATTAGCCATGGCATTGTGGAACACAGCCCTGAGCTATCAAGTGCATCTACAAGCTCAATTCCTGCCAGGAAAACTAAATACACTGGCAGACAAACTAAGCAGAAACCTCATGGATCCACATGAGTGGAAACTGGAACCAAGGATTTTCAACATTTTGACAAGCAAATGGGGGAGCCCAGATACAGACCTGTTTGCCTCCCCCCAGAACTATCAATTGGACAAATTTTGCATAAGGACTCCACACAAACAAGCTTGGAAAGTGGAAGCTCTGTCCTTCAGCTGGAAAAATCAGTTTATGCCTTTCCTCCTGTGCCTCTGCTCTCCAAAGTGCTACTGAAGATCAAACAAGACAAACGAAGGACGATTTTGATTGCACCAAACTGGCCACGCCAACACTGGTACCCCCTTTTGTGCAGTGTGTCACTCTTGGCCCCATGGCACCTGATTCAGACTCCAACCCTATTGTCTCAGCAGAAGAACCAGATTCTGCACCCTCAGCTTCAAACACCGAACCTAGCAACCTGGCTAATTACCTAATCTCTCCTTTACCATCCCTCTGTAAACCAGTGATGGATATCATTTTGGAGGCAAGGAGGCCTAGTACTAGAAAATCTTATGCTGAAAAATTCTGTACCTAGAACCAGTCTCAAGGGATGAGCACAGCAGTGCCCAATTTACCTCAGATTTTACAATACTTAACTGAGATGCTTCACAAGGGCCGGTATTTCTCCTCCATCAAAATTCATGCCTCAGCCATTTCAGCTCATTATAACACAGAACCTCCCCTCTTCTCTCATCCACTGCTCAAGCAGTTCCTCAGAGGGGCCAAAAATTTACGACCACCCAGGAGAGCTCCAACTCCAGCCTGGGACCTTAGCTTTGTATTGGATAAACTCGCAGTTCCTCCCTTCAAGCCAGCTGTTACTGCAGACTTAAAATTCCTTTCTTGGAAAACAGCTTTCCTTTCAGCAATCACTTCAGCAAGAAGGGTATCTGAATTACAGGCCCTTATGGCAGTGGAGCCTTTCATCATCTTTCATGCGGACATAGTGTCCCTCAGGACCAGTCACTCCTTCATGCCCAAGGTGGTATCCAGTGCAGCCCTTAATCAGTCCATTCATTTGCCAACCTTCTTTCCTAATCCACAGAACAAAAGGGAACGGATACTGCACTCCTTAGATGTGCACGGACAACTTAGATTCTACTCGGACAGGACTAAACCTCAAAGGAAATCTGAACAACTACTTGTGGCAGTTGCTGCAGGGGCAGAGGGGAAGGCTGTTTCAAAGCAAACCATTTCCAAATGGATGTGCTACTGCATTCATTTCTGTTACAAGCACCATGGAAAACATATCTCACAGGGGATCAGACCCCACTCAACTAGGGCTGCATCTACCTCTACAGTCTTTCTCCGAGGCGTCGCTACCAGGGACATCCTAGAAGCTGCTACCTGGAGTTCTGTACATATTTCACCAAGCATTACCATCTGCCAATTTTCTCTAACTTCAGAGCTGGCTTTGCCACTGCAGTCTTACAGGGCCTTATAGCTGGTCATAATGCTATCTGATTTCCTCCTCCCATCCTTGGCTTTGGGAATCTACCCAAATGTGATGACTGCAACAGTGAAACACGAAGAACATAGTACAGTTGTGTACACTTACCATAAATGTAGATGTTCAAGTTTATTCACTGTTGCAATCCTGGTTACCCTCCCTCCAGCCCCCTTACTTCTTTTGACTGTATCTCTACTCTGCTTTACTATGCTCTGTAGCTTTTGGGTGTATTTGCTTTTTTGTTGGAGGTATAACCTTGTATATTTATAGATTTAATTGCTTCCCATTAGGGGGGCACCTGACATCTGGGGCAAGAAAAACTGATGTAATGACGTCTGCTGCATGTTTTATATCCCTGACGTCACGGAAGAAGGGACAGCAACCAACGCAGGACCTAAGACTTTGTTAATCAGGCCGACTGAGGGCTACTGCAAGCAGGTAACCCAAATGTGATGACTGCAACAGTGAATACAGTCGAACATCTACATTTATGGTAAGTGTACACAACTGTACTTTTTTACTCCAGACTGTTTCTGGTCCCCAGAAAAGAAAACTCTTGGTGTCCTATCCTGGATCTGTCTATTCTCAACACCTTTTTGGTGGTTCCAAAATTCAAAATGCTAACTCTCCAACAGCTGCTTCCTGTGCTAGCCCAAGGACTCGTGGCTAGCAACCCTAGATTTTAAAGAAGCTCATCTGCCCATCCCCATTAGGGAATCCTGCAGGAAATACCTACACTATAGAGCAGGCTCTGTGCACTGTCAGTTCTCTGCACTTCCCTTTGGCTTATCTACTGCGCCCAGGGTATTCACAAAGTGCCTTGCTCCAGCCATTGCATATTGCAGGGAGAGAGGAATTCAAATTTACCTATACTTGGACGATTGCCTGATTCAGGGGGACAATCAGGAATTGCTACTTTAGCACCTGGCATTTGTAAAGAGACTCCCAACTTCACTGGGGTACACCATCATCGAAAAGAAATCACAACTGGTACCCAGCAAAGAGATTGTATTCCTGGGAGCAAGCTTGAACGCACCTTCCCAGATGGCATTCCTCACTCCAGGGAAACAAATTTATTTGACAAACTATTTCAATCTACTCTCGTCCAAAACCTTGCTATCTGCAAGAAAAATACTGCAAGCCCTAGGGTTCATGGCCTCTTGCATTCTACTAATTCCATATGCAAGACTGTATGAGGAAACTTCAGTGGTACCTAAAACGTCTCTGGTGTCAACATTCTCAGGACCTGGAAACAATGATTCCCATCATTCTTTGCCTAAGGACAGAGTTCCTTTGATGGGCAGAGGTCTGCAACCACAACAAGGGACTCACTTTCTCTCTACCCCCTGTCGCCCAAACCCTAACAGACTCATCAGACTTTGCATGAGGGGCTCACATGGCAGGGCAGTGCATTCAGGGCAAATGGAACCCAAAGCAAATGCATCTGCATATCAATCAAAAAAAATGTTAGCTGTACAGAATGCTCTATCAGCCTTCAAAGGCCTTATACTTCCAGGACAACTGTTGGTAAACAAGCAGGGGGGACCCATTCCTACCCACTCTGCAGACTACCCATGGCTCTGTGGAACACAGCCTTGAGCAACCAAGTGCACTTACAAGCTCAATTCCTGCCATTCAAATTAAATTCACTGATAGACGACTTAAGCAGAAATCTCATGGACCCACACGAGGGGAAACTGGAACCCAAAATATTCAAGCTTTTGAGGAACAGGTGGGGAACACCAGATGTGAACCTTTTTGCTTCCCCTCAAAACTATCAATTGAGCAAATATTGGACCAGAACTCCCCACAGCCAAGCTTGGAAAGTGGATGCCCTGTCCTTCACCTGGGAAAGCCTCTCTGTCTATGCCTTACATCCTCTGCCACTCATCTTGAAGGTTCTACTAAAAATCAAACCGGACAAACCAAGGACAATCCTGAGTGCGCCAGACTGGCCACGCCAGCACTGGTATCCTCTTTTGCGCAGTATGACAGAACTATAACCATGGCACCTGGCTCTGACTCCTTCCCTGCTGTCCCAGCAGGCGGGCCAGATTCTGCACCCTCAGCTACAGACCCTGAAACCTGCAGCCTGGCTAATCCCCTGAATTCAACACCAGCAGCCCTTGGTAAGCAGGTGCTGGATGTCATTCTTGAGGCAAGGAGGCCTAGTACTAGAAAATCCTTTTCGGAAAAATGAAAAAGGTACTATTCCTGGAGCCAGTCTCGGGGAATGGGCACAACTGTGCCCAGCTTACCTCATATACTAGATTACTTAACAGAAATGCTCCACAAAGGCCTATCCTTCTCTTCAGTTAAGATTCATGCCTCTGCTATCTCAGCTCATTATAATATTGAGCCACCCCTCTTCTCTCATCCTCTGGTAAAACCGTTCCTGAGAGGAGCCAAAAATTTAAGACCCCCCCCCCCACCTGGAGAGCTCCCACTCCAGCCTGGGACCTTAACTTTGTATTAGAAAAGCCCACAATTCCGCCCTTTGAACCAGCGGCCAAAGCATTGTTAAAATTCCTCTCATGGAAAACAGCTTTACTTCTAGCCATCACTTCAGCAAGAAGAGTGTCTGAATTGCAGGGCCTTATGGCAGTGGAACCCTTCATTATCTTCCATGCAGACAGGGTTTTCCTCAGGACTAACCCATCTTTTATACCCAAGGTGGTGTCTAGTGTGGCTTTAAACCATTCCATTCATTTTCCAACCTTTTTTCCTAATCCTCAGAATAAAGGGGAAAGGATCCGGCATTCCCTGGATGTTCACAGGCAGCTTAAGTTTTATCTGGACAGGACTAATCCTCTCAGAAAATCTGACCAGCTGCTAGTCAGCTTTGCTGCAGGGGCAAGAGGGCAAGGCCATTTCAAAGCAAACCATTTGTGAATGGCTAGCACACTGCATCCATTTTTGCTACAAGCACCATGGGAAACCTACCCCACAGGGGATCAGAACTCGTTCCACTAGGGCTACATCTACTTCTACAGCATTTCTCAGGGGAGCCCCTACCAGGGACATCCTGGAAGCTGCAACCTGGAGCTCTGGTCAGACTTCCACCAAGCACTTCCATTTGCCTATATTTTCTAAATCCAGAGCTGGATTTGCCACAGCACTCTTACAGGGCCTGATCGCCAGCCCTAATATTTCATAACTACCTCCACCCTTCCTTATCTTTGGGAATTAACCCAAATGTGATGTCTGCAACAGTGAAACACTAAGAACATAGTACAGTTGTGTACATTTACCATAAATGTAGATGTTCGAGTGTATTCACTGATGTCCTTCAAGGATGCATCTGCAGTCATAACATATGGGTTGTCCTGCCTCAGGCAGCCCCTCGGTCGGCCGGATTCCAAAGTCTGGGTCTGGCCTCGGCTGATGTCGCACTTCACCCGACGTCATAGCTCCTTTGGTATAAAGGCATCAGCCGACGCCATTTTCCTCAGTCTTTCTTGCCGCGCGGTGCCCGAAGCAGAAGCTGTTCGCAAGTGCCGGTCGGTCAGATCCAGAGATTTCAGCTACCGAAGACTTCTAAAAAAGCTAAGTACCCCGTTGGGAACTCTTTCTTGCCTCAGCCGATGTCAGACAAAGTAAATAATTGTTTAACTTGTGGGAAACAAATACCTTATAAGGATTTCCACTCTTACTGCCTTCCTTGCTTAGGCCCAGACCACGACGTATCAGCTTGTTTAGCCTGTGCTTCCTTCAACCGACGGACACTTAGACGTCGGTCGGAGTTTGCTGAAGAGTTTTTTGGCTTCGCTTTTGCATATAAAATGCCGTCGGAGACTCCGACTACAGATTTAGCTAAAAAACGCAAGGAAAAGGACTGACACTCGCGGCCCGTGGTTTCGGCTGAAACCACGGTTAGGCCTACCACGAGTGTCTCGGTTTCGGCTGAAACCGAGACCTCGGTTCTCCCTCCGGCCGAAAGCATGCCTCCGACAACCGAGGCCACACAGGCCCCGGCTGAGTCGGCTACAGAAATTCCTACTAAAGAAGCAGGCACACAAGATTTGTCCGACACCATTCCGTTGGACATCTCTACTCCTGCACGTGGGGCAGCTAGACCCCCTGCTTCTATGTCTAGCAAGGCCTTCTCCAGGGCTAAAGCAGCTAAACTTTCCAAGGCCTTACCTACAAAAGCTCCCTCTCACAGACCTACCTCAAGTTCTCTGATTCTCAGCCTTGCTGAGGACCTTATTTCTCTGATCAGGGGATCCCAACCTCACCCAGACAGGGCCTCACAACCCCCTCCTGAAAAGAGGCCTAGGACTGAACCCCCTGAACCTCTCTCTTCTGACTATTCCTCGGATGGTTCAGATTTATCTGACCATCAGGAAGGCCCATACTCACCTTATGAGGATTCTGATGCAGAAGACTCCATTCCTTCTGCCTCTCCTCCAGAAGAATTTTCATTTGGGGAAACTCTACACTCAATGAAGGGAACACTTCCAATGGCAGGGCCAGGATTTTTCTGATTCTAGGAAAAGGCTAAGGACTTTTTTGCACTTACCACAGCATAGGCCTTTAGCCATACCACCTGTACTATCAGTTGTTGATGCATACAATGATGCCAGTACTGCCCCTGATTTTCTTCCCCCGGCCCCTGCCAAACCTGACAGATACTACAGGGTCCCGGATTCTCACTTCCACTTGTATAAGGCCCATGCTGCAGACCCAGAAAACATTTCTCAGGGCCCTAAAGGTGTTGCAGCTGCCTCTGCCAAAAACACCCTACCCTCTGAAAGAGAATCAAGAGCATTAGAGAGATGGGGCAAAAAGGTTTATACATCTGCTACTCTTTCTGCCAGGGCTTTAAACTGGCAATTTCACATGATACAGTGCCAGGAATTTTTGTTAGATCAGCTGAATAAAAAGCTGTCCTCTCCTGAACCTTTAGACCATAAGTCCCTTCAGGATTTGGTACACAACTCTCAGCAGGTCAGTAATCATTTCTTAAAATGTGGCTATGATGCACTGGAGGCTTCATTTAGATAAGCTATGACTGGAGCAGTGATTCGAAGGCATGCCTGGCTAAAAGAACAATCCTTGCCAGACCATGTTAAGTCTAAACTCCTAGATGCCCCTATGAAGAAACAAAGTTTATTTGGCTCCCCTGCACAGGAGGTTCTAAAGAAAGTGGAAGAAAAAGCAAAATCTGTCCAAACAGTCAAGGATTTTCTGCAGGTCCAACCTCCGAGGTTCAGCAGAAATTGGCCTTCAAAGAATTGGTCCTTTCCAGACACCTCCAGAGCACAGAGGCAGAAATAGATGCCCAAGAGGCAGAGGCCAATCAAGGGGTGCCTACAGGGGTCGTCAGTGGCAACCTGCCAACCAGAGAAGTGCCGCCACAGCTGCGACTGCAACCACTTCCATAGGACAGACACAATGACTTGGCTCTGATTCCGCCTACCAGGGAACAACTGGAAGCACCCTTGGGCGGAAAGCTGGCTTTATTTTCAAAAAACTGGCATTGCATTACAGGAGACAAATGGACTTTGCAAACAATAGACAAAGGCTACAGGTTTCACTTCCACACTCTACCAAAAAAGAGAGGAATGCCAAACCTTCCACCAAGCCAGAAATCAGAGGCTCTAAAACAAATCATCAGCTTACTAAGGATGAGAGCAATAGAAAAGGTACCATCTATGGAACAAGGCCAAGGATTTTACTCCAGACTATTCCTTGTACCAAGTAAAGAAAATCAATGGAGGCCTATTCTCGACTTGTCCGCACTGAACACATATTTCATTGTTCCAAAATTCAAGATGCTGACCCTACAGCAACTTCTTCCCATGTTGGGCAAGGAGTCTTGGCTGGTGACTCTAGATCTCAAGGAGGCATACCTGCACGTCCCTATACGACCAGATTGCAGAAGACACCTCCGATTTCTTGCAGGATCAGAGCATTATCAATTCTCAGCATTGCCCTTTGGCTTATCTACTGCACCCAGAGTATTCATGAAATGCCTGGCATCAGTAATTGCACATTGCAGGCTTCAGGGAATTCAAATCTACCCATACCTGGACGACTGCCTAATACAAGCGGACAACAAGACAAAAATAATAAAGGATTTGGCCTATGTCATACAACTGCTGCAAGCCTTGGGATACACAGTCAACATACAAAAGTCAAGACTAGTGCCATCCCAAAGGATAACATTTTTGGGTGCAGAACTGGACACAATAACTCAGATGGCTTTTCTCACAGAAGAAAAACAAAAGCAACTACCAGTCTACTTCATGGCATTAACAAGACAAACTCCGCTTACTGCAAGGAAAGTCCTGCAGGCCCTGGGTTACATGGCATCCTGCATAATCTTGATCCCATATGCCAGGCTGCATATGAGAAAATTACAATGGTACCTAAGGAATGTATGGTCTCAACACAGACACAGTCTAGAAGCCCTGATACCAATCATTCCATGCCTGAAAAAAGAATTCCTGTGGTGGGCTCAGGCCTGCCAGATCAACAGAGGACTTCCTTTCCACAAACCACATCCAAGGCAGACCATCACCACGGACGCCTCAGACCTAGGCTGGGGGGCACACATGGAAGACAAGTGTATCCAAGGCCTATGGTCCCAAGACCAGCTGAATGTACACATAAATCTAAAGGAGATGCTGGCAGTGAAGCATGCAATCGAGGCATTCAAATCATTCCTCCAGCAAGGACACCTGCTGATAAGGACGGACAATACCACAGTCATGTGGTACATCAACAAACAGGGAGGCACACATTCATACCCTCTATGCCGGATGGCAATGGACCTGTGGAACTTAGGCCTGAATCTCAACATCCAACTGCAGGCCAGATTCGTACCAGGAAAAGAGAATTCACTAGCAGACACCTTAAGCAGAACTACCACGGATGCTCACGAATGGATGCTGCATCCAGACATCTTCAAAACCATAACAAAGAAATGGGGAATGCCAGAGATAGACCTGTTCGCCTCCACTCAACCACCAACTGAAGAAATTCTGCTCAAGAGTATACCACCCACAAGCCTGGAGGGTGGACTCCTTTCTTTCAGCTGGAAGGCCCTGACAGTATATGCCTTTCCACCTCTCCCATTGATGTACAAAGTTCTACTGAAGATCAGAGAACAGCCAAAGGTAATTCTGATAGCTCCAGACTGGCCAAGGCAGCATTGGTACCCGCTACTGAGAAGCATGTCTCGGACGAACTCATGGCCTCTCCCTCTATGTCCTTTACTTCTAACGCAGAACAACTACAAGACCCTGCATCCAAACTTAAAAACGCTGCAGCTAACTGCTTGGAAAATTGCATAAAACAAAACCAACCTGTTTTATCTCAGAGGGTTAAGGACATTATCCTGGAGGCTCGCAGACCCTCCACAAGGAAAACATATTCAGCCAAATGGAAGAGATTCCTCATTTGGAGTGCAGCAAAAGGAACAAATGTCACACTGGCAAACCTAGCACACATCCTAGAATACTTAGCAGATCTGTTCCACAATGGCCTGTCCTATTCTTCCATTAAGATTCATGCATCAGCAATTTCAGCAGAGTACCGTACCTCCTTGGACTACATGAAAAGGGACATTGAGAAGCTCTCTGATTATGTAGCCCAGGCAGGTATGACCCTGACCTTGAGCAGTATCCTACCTTCACCTAGAATGATGCCACAATACAGTGATAAGATGATCAGCTTTAATAATTGGCTTAAATTCTGGTGTCATTCAAAGGGGATCCAATGTCTGTCTGCCTGGGATGACATGCTGGACAAGCCACGCTGCTTTGCAAGGGACGGCTTGCACCTGTCACCCCTGGGCTTCCGGATATTGGCAAAGGCTCTTGCCACCCCCATAGTGCTTTTTTTAGGCAAGGCTCAAATTCTAAACCTACCACCCTAGAACACCAAAAAGGAAAAAAACTAATGCGTAATGCTGCTCAATGCCAGAAGTCTCAATCTCAAGATGCACGCACTCGAGGCCCTTCTCAATATGGAGAACATTGATGTCTGTGCTGCGACAGAAACCTGGTTCAAGGCTCCTGAGAGCACCCCAGCACTAACAGGTTTCACCTCATATCATGCGTTCCGGCCCCAAAATCCGGACAACAACAAGAAAGGAGGGGGGGTTGTCCATATTCATAAAGGACACCCACACCTCAAGGTTGGTGGCAACGCACGATGCATCGGAGACCATCCAGGTGCAATTAACCATAGGCAAGACTGCTCTGCAATTTGTAGCATGTTACAGGCCACCCTCTCAAACTCAGGAACCTCACATGGCCTTCCTGAAAACATTGGAGGGGATAAATGCATCACCAAACACCATCATACTAGGTGACTTCAACTACCCTAATATAGACTGGGAACACTACTCAAGCCCGAACACCCTAACCCAAAGATTCCTGGAGTTCATAAACTCAAATGCCATGGAACAACTAGTCACCATCCCCACAAGAGGAGAAAACATACTTGATCTCATCATCACGAACATGGGATCAAAATGTTCAACACCGAAAGTATACCCCTCACTGGTGAGATCAGATCATAAACTAATCTCGCTGGAGGTCCTCATCCCGCCCGCACCTGAAACAAAAAGACCACAGTGAAAAACTTCTCCAAAGCCGATTTCACACTTCTAAAAACTAGTGTGGTCTCCTTTAAGGCCCCTGAGCCAGTGGTAAACATTACTCAAACCGCTGAATCACTTACAAATGCCTTCTACCAGCACCTACAGGACTGCATGGATCAGGCAATCCCAAACAAAACTAAGACTCTCTGTACCAAAGGCAAGCGTCCAGTCTGGTGGACCCCAGCCATAAACAAGCTCTACAACAAAAGGAGGAAGCTACTACAAGATAGAGCAAAATCCTTGAAAGGTAAGACACCTTTGATCATTATAAGTAAAAAAACTAAGAGCTCTCATAAAATCATCCAAGGCAAATTTTGAGAGAAAAATCGCCAAGGACTCTAAAGACAATCATAAGGCCTTCTTTAGCTATGTTAGAAACCTAGGAGGAAACTCCCAGATATGCTCAGAATTAGTTCAAAATGATGTGAAAATTACTGAACCTACACACGTTGCCAACATACTGGCTGACAGGTTCACTGCAAACTTCTCCACCCCTCCCCCCAAAAGGAGAGATATCTATTCCAGAGGATTGTAGCCCCCCAAACATCTCCAATGCCCAGGTGAGAACTGCCCTCACTAAGGCAAAAAACACAGCATCCATGAGACCGGATGGTGTCCCCGGCTGTGTGCTTCACGAACTCAACGAGGAATTAAACCCACAGTTAGGACAGCTGTTTAATCTTCGCCTCACCTCAGGATACGTACCCAAGGAGTGGCGCACGGCGACTGTGATCCCACTTCATAAGGGCGGTGCCTCCACAGACCCTGGAAATTACCGCCCCATTAGCTTAACCAGCCTTATCTGCAAAGCCATGGAGAGGATCATAATGGAACTCATAAATAAAGACATAGGGAACTTGCAGACTTTGGATCCAACCCAGTTTGGCTTTGTCAAAGGCAGATCCTGCCTCTTAAACTTGGTTGACTTTTTCGAGACAGTCACCAAGGCCATTGATGAGGGAAAGGCAGTCCGTACAGCCTACCTCGACCTGGCAAAGGCCTTCGACAAAATACCCCACTCAGGTATCATCGAAAAACTCATCAGCTTGAATGTAAACCTATACATCACAAGATTGGTTGCAAACTGGCTAAGTGACAGAACCCACAGGGTCAGAGTTGCTGGAGCCATGTCAGACTCAAAGCCTGTCACAAGTGGTGTCCCACAGGGCTCAGTCCTGGGTCCACTCTTGTTCGGCATCTACTTTTCTGAAGTACAAGTAAACACAGGAGGGTTATGGCTGACAAAGTTTGCAGATGACTGCAAACTGGGCGCCATAGTCGAAAACACATCTGACACAGATATCCTCCAGAAGGGCCTCACAGAAACGGATAACTGGTGCCAGAGCCATGGCCTGAAGTTAAACGCCAAAAAATGCATAGTCATACCCTTCGGGAAAAACAAGGTTACCCTAGCTACCATATAGGTGGCAATCCACTGAGCACAGAAAAGTCATCAGGGATCTGGGGACCCAGGTTGACAGTAGCCTTCGCTTGACACTCATGTTGCTAAAGTAGTTAGGAAAACCTTCTATATCGCCCACCTGATCATGAAGGGATTCACATCTAGATCAAGGGAGGTCATCGTCCCCTGTACTCATCACTCATTAGACCTATGATTGAGTACAATGCCCTGTTCGAATGTATCTGACCAGACACCTGCTGCAGCTTGAAAGGCCCCAAAAGTTCCTCACCAAAAGGATAAAGGGTCTCAAAATATGTCTTATGCTGCCCGACTGAAAGAACTCCAGCTCTATTCAGTCTCATACCGCTTGATCAGAGGTGACCTGTGCCTGACATATAAGGCCATGTCAAACCCAGATTTGATGAATATGCTTCACCTCAAAAATCTAGATCCCTCAGAACCACAAGGGCAGGAGACTTAAACCTTGACACGGTTATAAATAGAACGTGCTGGAGGGACAGATTCATCACCCAGAGACTCCCTATGCTGTGGAACAAAATCCCAGTACATGTGAGGCAGAGCACCTCGCTGGCCTTGTTCAAGAGGAATCTTGACCAATGGATGGGAGATCGCAGATATACCCCAGGGATTACTTCAGTGTCACTGCTTGACAGAGGCACAGCAAAATGATAGACATAGTTTTTATTCAAACTAAAGGGGTGGCGAAAGCCACATAACTATGGGCTAGGCTTATAAATGCCCTTGGGCAGATAGCCTAGAATGAACCTATGAACAACATGGATCCTCCTGTCTTCTCTCATCCTCTCCTCAGACAATTTTTGAGAGGGATCAAAAATGTAAAACCTCCAAGGAAACCACCTCTGCCTGCATGGGATCTCAATTTTGTGCTAGAAAAATTAACACTTCCCCCCTTTTGAACCAGCAGCAACGGCAGACTTACAGTTCTTATCTTGGAAAACTGCCTTCCTGCTAGCAATCACTTCAGCAAGAAGGGTATCCGAGTTACAGGCATTAATGGCAGTGCAGCCTTTCCTTATCTTTCACCAGGATAGAGTGTCTCTGAGAACCAATCCTACTTTTATGCCAAAGGTGGTATCCAGGGTATCCTTGAACCAAGCTATTCATTTACCTACATTCTTCCCTAACCCACAGAACAGGGGGGAAAACTACTACACACCTTGGATGTACACAGACAACTGCGCTACTATCTCGACAGAACTAAGGCCAGCAGAAAAACTGACCAGCTTCTGGTAGCATATGCAACAGGAGTGCAAGGAAAAGCAATTTCAAAACAGACAATCTCAAAATGGATAGGAAATTGCATTCGATTCTGCTACTCATTTCATGGAAAGACAACTCCTGAAAATATCAGGTCTCACTCCACAAGAGCTACAGCCACCACTACAGCTTTCCTACGAGGAGTGGCTACCAAAGACATTTTAGAAGCTGCTACTTGGAGCTCCGTGCATACATTTGCCAAGCATTACAATCTTCCTTTATACTCCAGATCCCGAGCAGGTTTTGCAACTGCAGTTTTACAAGGGATCTTAACTACACCATCATTATCTTAGTGCCTCCTCCCCCAGTTTGGCTATAGTATTCTACCCATATGTTATGACTGCAGATGCATCCTTGAAGGACGTAGTACAGTTTTGTACCTACCATAAATGTAGATGTCCGATAGGTATGCATCTGCAGTCAGGATTACCCACCTCCTTCCCTCTGTGGTATTCCTAGGGTACTTACCCTCTCTTAGCTAGCTGGGGGAATCTATTATGGTGTATTTGTTTGTATGTATATATGTATATATACTTTTTGATTTCTACTGTTTGGAATTTTCTACTTTTATACAAATTTAGCCTTCCTAGAGGGCACCTGGCATCTGGGGCAAGAAACACTGAGGAAAATGGCGTCGGCTGATGCCTTTATACCCCAGGAGCTATGACGTCGGGTGAAGTGCGACATCAGCCGAGGCCAGACCCAGACTTTGGAATCCGGCCGACCGAGGGGCTGCCTGAGGCAGGACAACCCATATGTTATGACTGCAGATGCATACCTATCGGACATCTACATTTATGGTAGGTACAAAACTGTACTTTCCAGTTCTAGTTACCTTCCCTCCATCCCTTTGACTTCTCTTTGACTTCTAACTTATCTTTTTTTGTCTGGCATATCTTACATCATTGGTATTTGTTTTTTGCTTGGGGTGTTACATACCATGTAATTGTTTCCTATTTTGGGGGCACCTGACATCTGGGGCAAGAAAAACTGATGTAATGGCATCGGCTGCATATTTTATACCCCTGACGGCCTGATGTCATGGAAGAAGCGACAGCATCCGACGCAGAAATCCCAAGACTCTGGTATTCAGGACGGCTGTGGGCTACCTGCCGGCAGGTAACCCAAATGTGATGACTGCAACAGTGAATACACTCTAACATCTTCATTTATGGTAAGTGTACACAACTCTACTTTATGGTGAGTACATAACTTCTTTTTTACTGATTGGAGAGCCTGCTTTCAGTGACACCCCACCAGTACTACTGTTTCTTTGGCCTGGCATGCAGATTTGGGCATAAACGAACTCTGACAACATTCATTCTTCATAGGAACAGTAGTGATAAGATTACAAGGGGCAGTAGTCTTCGGCAAAAAGTAAGATGTTCTTCATGTTTCACTGTTGCAGTCATCACATTTGGGTTATCTGCTTGCAGGTAGCCTTCAGTCGGCCTGATTATAAAAGTCTTGCGTCCTGCGTCAGTTGCTGTCTCATCTTCCATGACGTCACTTAGTCAGGGGTATAAAGCATGCAGCTGACGCCATTACATCAGTCTTTCTTGCCATGCAGTGCCCGAAGCAGAAGCATTTCGCAAATGCCAGCCGACTCCTGAAATTTTCGTTTTTGAGTTTCAGATCTGAAGTCTTCAGCTAAGCCAAGTACCCTGTTGTGGATCCTTTTTCTTGCTCTAAACCGATCAGTAAAAGTTAACAATTGTATTTCTTGTGGAAAGCGAATACCTCATAAAGATTTTCATTCGTACTGCATTCCTTGCTTAGACCTAGACCACGACGTACCTTGCTGTTGGTTTTGTGTCTTATTCAAACCTCGCACTATTCGTCATCAGTTCATTGTTGCATATAAATATTTTGATAGTTTGTTCAATTATCCAGAAATGGCTTTGGTAAGCCAACCGACTAGCGACATTCCGAAAAAACGCAAAGATAAAGACAGAGACAAACCGCATATGTCCAAAGCTGCCGACGATGCTTCTCCTAAGCTAGTCGCCAGTTCACCTGTACTTAGTGAGGCTCTTTCGCAGCCCCTGATAGCCGCTACTTGAGATTTGCAGGCCTCTACTGAGACCCATTTGGAGTCCGGTATGCCACGAGATGCTTCTTTGACTGTGGAACCTACGGATGTCTCTACCTTGGATGGGTCTGGAGCCGCTGTGCAGGCACCGGCGTCTGAGGGTGTATTCAGACTTACTGACTTGCATATTAAACCAACGCCATCTTTTTCTTCAAGGCCTAAAACACGATCCATGCCTAGAAAACCGACGCCCAGACCGCATGGTCCAGCTCCTATGCCTAAAAAACAAATGATAAGAATGGCTGAAGACCTTATTACTCTAATTAGGGGAAGCCACCCTTCTCCCTCTAAGAGACTTAGGTGTGATTTTCCTTCTGATTCTTCTGATCAGGATTCAGAAATTTCTGATGTCCTTCAAGAATGCAACTGCAGTCATAATATATGGGTTGTCCTGCCTCAGGCAGCCCTCGGTCGGCCGAATTCCAAAGTCTGGGTCCGGCGTCGGCTGGTGTCGCCTCCTCTCCGACGTCACAACGGCTGGAGTATAAAGGCATCGTCCGACGCCATGTTCTTCAGTCTTTCTTGCCGGGTGTTGCCCGAAGCAGAAGCAGTTCGCAAGTGCCGGTCGGTCAGCTCCTGTGTTTTCAGTACCGAAGTCATCTAAACGCTAAGTACCCCATTGGGGAACATTTTTTCTTGCCTCAGCCGATGTCAGAACAAATTGAGAAAGTTAATTATTTGTCTTGTGGTAAAGAAATACCTCATAAGGACTTCCATTCTTACTGTCTTCCTTGCCTGGGCCCAGACCACGACGTCTCGGCCTGTGCTGCCTGTGCTTGCTTTAATAAGCGCACTCTAAGGCGTCGGGCAGAATTTGCTGAAGACTTTTTCGGCGAATCCTTTGCTTATACCATGCCGTCGGATCTACCGACAGCTCAATCTTCCAAAAAACGGAAGGACCAGGACCGGCTTCCTCGGCCCGCGTCCTCTACCGATACTACTCCTAGACCCTCCGCTAGTGCTTCGGTCCCTGCGGAAGCAGTAATTCAACCGCTCCAGGCTGACGACACTGCGTTAACTCGTCCTTCGGTCCCGGAGACCTCTCCGGTGCCAGTTGTTGATTTTCCTCCGGAAACCGAAGATGTCCTTCAAGGATGCATCTGCAGTCCTTACAAATGGGTTGTCCTGGCCTCAGGCAGCCCTTCGGTCGGCCAGATTCCAAAGTCTGGGTCTGGCCCCGGCTGATGTCGCACTTCACCCGACGTCATAGCTGCAGTTCTGCGGGTATAAAGGCATCAGCCGACGCCATTTTCCTCAGTCTTTCTTGTCGTGCGCCCAAGCAGAAGCTGTTCGCAAGTGCCGGTCGGTCAGAACCAGAGATTACTACTACCGAAGACTTCTAAAAAGCTAAGTACCCCGTTGGGGACTCTTTCTTGCCTCAGCCGATGTCAGAAAAAGTGAATAACTGTTTAACTTGTGGGAAACAAATACCTCATAAAGATTTCCACTCTTACTGCCTACCTTGTTTAGGCCCAGACCACGACGTAGCAGCTTGTCTAGCTTAGACGTCGGTCGGAATTTGCTGAGGAGTTTTTCGGCTCCGCTTTTGCTTACAATATGCCGTCGGAAACTCCGACTTCGCAATTAACTAAAAAACGCAAGGAAAAGGACCGACACCCACGGTCCGCGGTTTCGACGGAAACCGCGGTTAAGCCAACCGCGAGTGTCTCGGTTTCGGCTGAAACAGAGTCCACGGTTCTTCCTTCGGCTGAAAGCTTGCCTCCTACCGAGGCCTCATCCAGCATGGCTGAATCTGCTACTGAAATCCCACCTACTCTTGCAGGTTCACAGGATTTATCTGATACTATACCTTTAGATATAACTACTCCTGCACGTGGATCTGCTAGGCCCCCTGCATCCATGTCGATTAAGGCTTTTGCCAGGGCTAAAGCAGCAAAATCTACCAAAACTGTGCCTGCTAAGACCCCCTCTCACAGGCCTAGCTCTAGTTCTCAAATGCTTAGTCTAGCAGAGGATCTCATTTCTTTGATCCGGGGATCCCAACCTCACCCTGACAGGGCCTCTCACCCACCTCCAGAGAAGAGGCCTAGAGCAGAGCCCCCTGAGCCAGTTTCTTCAGATTACTCCTCTGATGATTCAGATAATACAAACCCTCCAGAGGGCCCTTATTCTCCTTATGAGGACTCTGATGCAGAAGACTCCATTCCTTCTGCCTCTCCGCCTGAGGAATTTTCTTTTAGGGAAACCTTGCATGCTATGAGGGAACAATTTCAATGGCAGGGCCAGGATTTTTCAGACTCTAGGAAAAGGCTTAGGACCTTTTTGCATTTGCCACAGCATAGGCCTTTAGCCATTCTTCCAGTACTCACTGTTGTGGATGATGCATTTAATGATGCTTGTACTGCTCCTGATTCTCTTCCTCCGGCCCCTGCTAAGCCCGACAGGTACTACAGGGTTCCGGACACACATTATCATTTGTATAAGGCTCCTTTTGCAGATCCTGAAACTATCTCCCAGGGACCCAAGGCTGTAGCAGCTACCTCTGCCAAAACCCTCCCCTCTGAAAGGGAATCTAGGGCTTTAGAGAGATGGGGTAAAAAAGTTTACACCTCTGCTACTCTTTCGGCTAGGGCCTTAAACTGTCAATTCCACATGATTCAGTATCAGGAATTTGTTAGATCAGTTAACTAAAAAACTGTCCTCGTCTGAACCATTAGACAAAAAATCTGTTCAGGAAATGGTACATAACATTCAGCAGGTCAGTAATCATTCTTTAAAATGCGGCTATGATGCACTGGAGGCTTCCTTTAGATCAGCTATGACTGGTACAGTGATCAGAAGGCATGCATGGTTAAAAGAGCAGTCCTTACCAGACCATGTTAAATCAAAGCTCCTAGACGCTTCCATGGATAAGCTCAATTTGTTTGGCTCCCCTGCACAGCAGGTGCTGAAGAAGGTGGAAGAAAAAGCAAAATCTGTCCAGACAGTCAAGGATTTCTTACAGGTCCAGCTTCCAAGGTTTAGTAGGAACTGGCCTTCCAAGAATTGGTCCTTTCCAGACGCTTCCAGAGCTCAGAGAGGCAGGAATAGGCACCCAAGAGGCAGGGGTCAATCCAGAGGTGCCTACAGGGGATGTCAGTGGCAGCCTAACAACCAGCGAAGTACTGCCACAGATCCAGCCACCACCACTTCCACAGGACAATCACAGTGACTTGGCTCTGAGACCGCCTACCAGGGAACAACTAGAAGCACCCTTAGGCGGAAAGCTAGCCTTATTTTCAGTAAACTGGCATCACATCACAGGAGACAAATGGATTTTACAGACAATAGACCAAGGTTACAGGTTTCACTTCCATACTCTACCAAGGAAGAGAGGAATGCCAAACCTACCACCAAATCAGAAGACAAATGCTCTACAACAAATACACCACTTACTAAGGATGAGAGCTATAGAAAGGGTACCGTCCATGGAACAAGGGCAAGGATTTTACTCCAGACTTTTCCTGGTACCAAGAAAAGAAAACCAATGGAGACCTATTCTCGACCTGTCCGCTCTAAACACATACATCATTGTTCCAAAATTCAAAATGCTGACCCTTCAGCAGCTTCTTCCCATGCTGGGCAAGGAGTCTTGGCTGGTAACTCTAGATCTCAAGGAGGCATACCTGCACGTCCCCATACGACCAAATTGCAGAAGATACCTCAGATTTCTTGCAGGATCAGAGCATTATCAATTGTCAGCATTGCCCTTTGGCTTATCTACTGCGCCCAGAGTATTCACGAAATGCCTGGCATCAGTAATTGCTCATTGCAGGCTTCAGGGAATTCAAATTTACCCTTACCTGGACGACTGCCTGTTACAAGCGGACAACAAAAACAAATTAGATAAAGATTTGAAAAAGGTCATTCATATACTGCAAGCCCTAGGATACACAGTCAATATAAGAAAGTCAAGGCTGATACCATCCCAGAGGATAACTTTCTTGGGTGCAGAACTGGACACATCAAATCAAATGGCATCCCTCACAGCAGAAAAACAGAAGCAACTTCCTCTCTATTTCATGGCATTAACAAAGCAAAACCAGCTAACAGCAAGGAAAGTCCTGCAAGCCCTGGGTTACATGGCATCCTGCATAATATTGATTCCACATGCCAGACTACATATGAGAAAGTTACAATGGTACCTAAGGAATTTATGGTCTCAGCACAAGCACAGCCTAGAAACCCAAATTCCAATAATTCCATGCCTGAAGCAAGAATTCCAATGGTGGGCTCAGGCCTGTCAATCGAACAAAGGGATGCCCTTCCACAGCACTCAACCAAGCCAGACTATCACAACGGATGCCTCAGACCTCGGTTGGGGGGCACACATGCTGGACAAGTGCATACAAGGTTTATGGACTCAAGACCAGCTGAACCTACACATAAATCAAAAGGAGATGCTGGCAGTAAAACTGGCAATTCAGACATTCAGACCACTTCTTCAACAGGGTCAATTGCTGATAAGGACGGACAACACCACAGTTATGTGGTACATCAACAAACAGGGAGGCACACATTCATACCCTCTATGCCGGATGGCAATGGACCTCTGGAATGTGGCCCTGAGCTTCAACATTCAGTTGCAAGCAATATTTGTACCAGGAAAAGAAAATATACTAGCAGACATCCTAAGCAGAACTACCACGGATGCCCACGAATGGATGCTACATCCAGACATCTTCAAATCCATTACAGAGAAATGGGGACTACCAGAAATAGACTTATTCGCATCCCCACACAACCACCAATTGAAAAAATTCTGCACGAGGGCATACCACCCACTTGCTTGGAAGGTGGACTCCCTATCTTTCAGTTGGAAAAACCTGAAAGCATATGCATTCCCACCTCTTCCTTTGATGCACAAGGTGCTATTGAAGATCAAAGAAGACCGTCCAAGGATCATCCTGATAGCTCCAGACTGGCCGAGGCAGCACTGGTACCCATTACTGAGGAACATGTCTCGGGAACAAATATGGCATCTGCCCCTAGTTCCCTTACTGTTAACAAGAACAACTTCAAAACCCTGCATCCAAACCTGAAAACAATGCAGCTGGCTGCTTGGAACATTGCATAAGACAAAATAACCCTGATTTATCTCAAAAGGGTTAAAGACATTATCTTGGAGGCTCGCAGACCCTCAACAAGAAAAACTTATTCAGCGAAATGGAAAAGATATCTCATTTGGAGTGCAACAAAAGGAGTAGATGCATCAGTGGCAAACATAGCTAACATCCTGGAATATTTAGCAGAGCTTTTCCACAATGGTCTGTCTTACTCCTCCATTAAGATTCATGCATCAGCAATTTCAGCAGAATACAACATGGATCCTCCAGTCTTTTCTCAACCTCTACTCAGACAGTTTCTCAGAGGAATTAAAAATGTAAAACCACCAAGGAAACCACCATTGCCTACATGGGATTTGAACTTTGTGTTAGAAAAGTTAACACTCCCCCCTTTTGAACCAGCAGCAACAGCAGAATGACAGTACTTATCTTGGAAGACTGCATTCCTACTTGCTTTCACTTCAGCTAGAAGGGTTTCTGAATTACAGGCATTAATGGCAGTACAGCCCTTCCTTATCTTCCATCAGGATAGAGTGTCCATGAGAACTAATCCTACCTTTATGCCAAAAGTGGTCTCCAGAGTATCTTTAAACCAAGCAATACACCTGCCAACATTCTTCCCCAACCCACAGAACAGGGGGGAAAGATTGCTGCATACCTTGGATGTACACAGACAATTGCGCTACTACCTGGACAGAACCAAGAACTATAGAAAAACTGACCAGCTTCTGGTAGCATATGCCACAGGAATGGAAGGAAAAGCAATTTCCAAACAAACAATCTCAAAATGGATAGGAAATTGCATTAGATTTTGTTACTCTTTTCATGGAAAGGCAACTCCAGAAAACATCAGACCTCATTCCACAAGGGCTACAGCCACTACTACAGCTTTCTTACGAGGAGTGGCTACCAAAGACATTTTAGAGGCTGCTACTTGGAGCTCCGTGCATACATTTGCCAAGCTACTCCAGATCCCGAGCAGGTTTTGCCACTGCTGTTTTGCAAGGGATCTTAAACACACCATAAACTCTTAGTGCTTCCTTAGTGCCTCCTCCCCCAGTTTGGCTATGGTGTTCTACCCATTTGTAAGGACTGCAGATGCATCCTTGAAGGACATAGTACAGTTTTGTACCTACCATAAATGTAGATGTCCGAGAGGTATGCATCTGCAGTCAGGATTACCCACCCACCTTCCCCTCTGTGGTACTCCTAGGGTATTTGCCCACCTTGTAGCTAGCTGGGGGAATCTATTATGGTGTATTTGTTTGTATATATGTATATACATGTTTATTTCTATTTGTTCTCTATTGTTTGGAAACATTTGCATTTATCCAAATTTAGCCTTCCTAGAGGGCACCTGGCATCTGGGGCAAGAAACACTGAGGAAAATGGCGTCGGCTGATGCCTTTATACCCGCAGAACTGCAGCTATGACGTCGGGTGAAGTGCGACATCAGCCGGGGCCAGACCCAGACTTTGGAATTCGGCCGACCGAAGGGCTGCCTGAGGCCAGGACAACCCATTTGTAAGGACTGCAGATGCATACCTCTCGGACATCTACATTTATGGTAGGTACAAAACTGTACTTTCTTGATTTACCCGACACCATTCCGGTGGACAAGGTCACTCCTGCACGTGGGGCTGCTAGGCCTCCTGTATCTATGTCCATCAAGGCCTTTGCACGTGCTAAGGCCACCAGCCAGGCCAAGGCCCATCCTAAACCTGCTGTCCAGGCCCCCTCTGATAAACAGATAATGTCTCTTGCTGCAGACCTTATTTCCCTTATCATGGGGTCTCAGCCTCACCCAGACAGAGGTTCCCAGCCTCCTGCAGAGAAAAGGCCTAGAACTGAGCAGACTGAAAACCTCTCTTCAGATGAGGCTTCTGGGGATTCTGAGCATTCAGATATTCAAGAAGAATCCTTCCAGGCCTATGAGGACTCTGATGCTGAGGAATCAATTCCCTCTGCCTCTCCTCCAGAGGATTTCTCGTTTGGTGAAATCCTGCACTCAATGAGGGAACATTTCCAATGGCAGGGTCAGGAATTCTCTGATTCCAGGAAAAGGCTCTGTACCTTCCTAAAGCTTCCCCAGCACAGACCTTTAGCTATTCCTCCTGTGATGGATGTTTTGGATGATGTTTTCTCCGACTCCAGTGCTAACCCTGATTCTCTCCCCCCTGCTCCTGTCAAGCCAGACAGATATTACAGAGTCCCTGACACTCACAAGCATCTCTTTAAGGCCCACTCCATGGATTTAGAAACTATTTCACAGGGCCCCAAGGGAGTGGCTACCTCCACTGCCAAGAATCCTTTGCCAGCGGGATAGGGAAGCTAGGTCTGTGGAGAGATGGGGTAAAAAAGTTTATACCTCTACCACCCTAGCCATGAGGTCACTTAACTGCCTTTTTCATATGTTTCAGTACCAGGATTTTTTACTGGATGATTTACAGAAAAAGTTAGCCTCTCCTGAGCCTATTGATAGAAAGGCATTGCAGGATCACATACATAACACTCAGCAGGTTAACAATCGTTTTCTTCAGTGTGGTTATGATGCATTGGAGGCTTCATGTAGGGCAGCTATGACTGGGGCTGTGATATGAAGACATGCGTGGTTAAAAGATCAGCCACTGCCAGACCATGTCAAAGTAAAGTTACTTGATGCACCTCTGGAAAAACAGAAGCTTTTTGGCGCTAATGCACAAGATGTGTTGAAGTCCATTGAGGAAAAAGCTAAGTCAGTACAGACAGTCAAGGATTTCCTCCAGGTTCAGCCACCCAGATTCAGTAGAAACTGGCCTTTAAAGAATTGGTCCTTCCCAGACTCGGACAAGTTTCAAAGGGGAAAGAACAGGTGTGGCCGAGGTCAATACCGAGGCTCCTACAGGGGCTGCCAATGGCAACCTACAAATCAAAGAAGTGCTGCAGCCAGTCCAGCTGCACCACAAGGACAATCACAATGACTTGACTTTCATACCGCCTACAAGGGCCCAGAGAGAAGCACCCTTGGGTGGAAAATTATCCTTATTCTCAAAAAAACTGGCATATCTTAACCAAGGACAGCTGGATTCTGGATTTAATAGACAAGGGTTACAGATTCCACTTCCATACTTTACCTACAAGACAAGGCATGCCAAACCTGCCACACCATCAAAGGGCAGAGGCACTCATTCAAGTTTCAAAGCTATTAAGTATAAAAGCAATAGAAAAGGTACCTCCTCAGTAACAAGGCCAGGGATTTTATTCAAGACTGTTCCTTGTTCCAAGAAAGGAAAACAAATGGAGGCCTATACTGGACTTGTCTACTCTAAATACCTTTCTCATTGTGCCAAAGTTCAAAATGCTGACTTTACAGCAACTCCTTCCCATGCTGGGCAAGGGGTCTTGGCTGGTCACTCTGGACCTCAAGGAAGCATACCTGCATGTCCCAATCAGACAAAGCTGCAGAAGATACCTCAGATTTCTTGCAGGGACAGAGCATTATCAATTCTCAGCATTGCCGTTTGGCTTATCTACTGCATCCAGAGTGTTCACGAAATGCCTGGCATCAGTAGTGGCACACTGCAGGCTCCAGGGAATTCACATATATCCCTACCTGGACGACTGCCTCATACAAGCAGACAACAAACAAACCTTAATAAAAAACTTGGACTATGTCATGCAATTACTACAGGCCTTGGGATACACAGTCAACATTCAGAAATCAAGACTACTGCCAACCCAACAGATTATTTTCCTAGGAGCCAAACTGGACACACAAACACAAATGACCTACCTCACAGAGGAAAAACAACAACAGTTACCAGAGTACTTCAAAGGCCTAGCACAGCTCTCCCAGCTGACTGCAAGGAAACTCCTGCAGGCCCTGGGATTCATGGCATCATGCATTCTTCTGATACCTTTGGCAAGACTTCATATGAGAAAGCTGCAATGGTATTTGAAAAGCTTATGGTCCCAACACAGCCAAAGCCTAGAGGATGTAATCCCACTTATTCCATGTCTGCAAAAAGAATTCTTGTGGTGGGCTCAAGCAAGTCAATTAAACAAAGGCATGTCTTTCAACAGACCTCAAGCAGGACAAATAATTACAACAGACGCCTCAGATCATGGATGGGGGGCACACATGGAGGGCAGATGCGTTCAAGGTCAATGGACACCAAAGGAAAGACATCTGCACATAAACCAAAAAGAGATGTTGGCAGTGATACATGCACTTGAGAGTTTCGAAAAATCACTGCAACAAGGACATTTACTAATCAGGACAGACAACACCACTGTCATGTGGTATATAAACAAGCAGGGAGGGACTCATTCTTACCCCCTCTGCAGACTAACAATGATTCTCTGGGAAAAAGCCCTGAGTCTGAAGATACACCTGCAATCCCAGTTTGTGCCAGGCAAGGACAATGTACTGGCGGACAATATGAGCAGAAATTTCTTGGATCCTCACGAATGGATGCTGCATCCCCACATTTTCTCACAAATAACAAAGACATGGGGAAGACCGGACATAGATCTCTTTGCGTCTCACACAAATCATCACCTGGAAAAGTTCTGTACCAGGACCCACCATGCTCTAGCCTGGACAACGGATGCTTTCTCCTTCAGCTGGAATTCCCTAAAAATTTATGCATTTCCTCCTCTGCCACTGTTGACCAAGGTGATCCTGAAGATCAAAGCAGAACAACCAACAGGCATTTTGATAGCTCCAGACTGGCCAAAGCAACACTGGTACCCATTGCTGTTGAGCATAACTCGGACCAAACCGTGGCCTCTGCCCCTATGGCCCGTGCTCCTAATGCAGCACAACTACAGGACTGTTCACCAAAACCTGAAAACATTACATCTGACAGCCTGGAGATTACCTTAACTCCTTCCGCTTCCACTCTTTCCAAGGCAGTTCAGGACATCTTATTGGAAGCACGCAGACCGTCCACCAGAAAAACCTATTCAGCCAAGTGGAAGAGATTCAGCATCTGGGCTGCCAACAGGGGTCAGGATACAACAGTACTGAGTATACCTCAGATATTGGAATACTTGGCAGACATGTTTCATTCTGGACTCTCATATTCTTCCATAAAGATTCATACCTCAGCAATCTCAGCAAGATACAATTGTGATCCATCAGTGTTCTCACACCCTTTGCTAAGACAGTTCCTGAGAGGGATAAAGAATATCAAGCCTCCCAGAAAACGACCAGTGCCTGCATGGGACCTCAATTTTGTATTGGAAAAATGATCTCTTCCTCCCTTTGAGCCAGCAGCAACCTCAGAGATGCAGTTTCTATCATGGAAAACGTTTTTTCTATTGGCAGTCACATCAGCAAGAAGAGTCTCGGAGATGCAGGCACTCATGGCAGTACCTCCTTTCCTCATTTTTCATCAGGACAGAGTCTCTCTAAGAACAAATCCTTCTTTCATGCCAAAGGTAATTTCCAGGGTGTCTCTAAATCAAGCTATTCACCTTCCTACTTTCTTCCCCAATCCTCAAAATAGAGGGGAAAGACTGCTGCATACCTTGGACATACACAGGCAACTACGCTACTACTTGGACAGAACTAAGGCCACCAGAAAGTCTGACCAGCTGTTTGTAGCCTATGCTGCTGGAATACAAGGAAAAGCAATCTCCAAGCAAACAATTTCAAAATGGATTGGACACTGCATCAGATTCTGCTATTCTTACCATGGAAAAAGTGTGCCAGCCAATATTAGTCCATATTCCACCAGAGCTATAGCCACATCCACAGCTTTCCTAAGAGGAGTGGCTACAAAGGACATTCTAGAGGCTGCTACATGGAGCTCCATGCATACATTTACCAAACACTACAACCTGCCTTTATACTCCAGATCCCGAGCAGGCTTTGCTTCGGCAGTCCTGCAGGGCATTTTAGCTACACCATCTTTTTCTTAGCCCCATCCACCCCCAGCTTGGCTATGGTATTCAACCCATATGTTATGACTGCAGTTGCATTCTTGAAGGACATAGTACAGTTTTGTACCTACCATAAATGTAGATGTCCGATAGATATGCAACTGCAGTCGGATTTTCCCTCCCTCCTTCCCCTCTTTTTCTTCATTTGGGTCCATTCCCCCTATTCCTTTTAGCTGGGGGTATCTCCTATGGTGTATCTGTTTATTACTGTTGTGTATATTTGGAATTGTTTATCCATTCACCAAATTTAGCCTTCCTAGGAGGGCACCTGGCATCTGGGGCAAGAAACACTGAAGAACATGGCATCGGCCGATGCCTTTATACTCCAGCCGTTGTGATGTCGGAGAGGAGGCGACACCAGCCGACGCCGGACCCAGACTTTGGAATTCGGCCGACCGAGGGCTGCCTGAGGCAGGACAACCCATATGTTATGACTGCAGTTGCATATCTATCGGACATCTACATTTATGGTAGGTACAAAACTGTACTTTCTTCGTGTTTCACTGTTGCAGTCATTACATTTGGGTAATCTGCTGGCAGGTTGCCCTGAATTGGCCTGATTAACAAAGTCTTGGGTCCTGTGTCGGTTGCTGTCCTTTCTTCCATGACGTCAGGTCGTCAGGGGTATAAAACATGCAGCCGATGCCAGTACATCAGTCTTTCTTGCCACGCGGTGCCCGAAGCAGAAGCAGTTCACAAGTGCCGGTCAGCCGACTCCTGAAATTTTCATTTTCGAGTTTCAAAACCGAAGTCTTCAACTAAAAGCTAAGTACCCCATTGGGGAAACTTTTTCTTGCTCCTTACCGATGTCAGTAAAAGTTAATAATTGCATTACTTGTGGGAAGCAAATACCTCATAAGAATTTTCATTTGTACTGTATTCCTTGCCTAGGCCCTGACCACAGTGTACCTTGCTGTCGGTTTTGTGCTAAATTTAATCAATGCACGATTAAACTTCAGTATATTTTTGCTTCTAAATATTTTGGCTCAGGATTTAACTATCCAGAAATGTCATCGGTTACCAATCCGACTACCGGAATACGTAAAAAATGCAAAGAAAAAGACAGACAGACCGTCGAGGTCCAAAACAGATGATGACGCTTCTCCTAATCCAGTCGCCGGTACTCAGTGAGGCGCTTTCGCAGCCCCTGATACCCGCTACTTTTGATTTGCAGGCCTCTGAGACCCATTCAGTGTCCGGTATGCCGCAAGATGCTTCAGTTATCTAACCCGTGGATGTGTCTATCTTAGATGGGCCTGGAGCCGCTGTGCAGGCACCGGCTTCTGAGGGTGATGTCCTTCATGGATGCATCTGCAGTCATAACAACTGGGTTGTCCTGTCGTCAGGCAGCCCTTCGGTCGGCCGGATTCCAAAGTCCGGGTCCGGCTTCGGCTGATGTCGCACTTCACCCGACGTCATCTCTGCTGGTCTCCGGGTATAAAGGCATCAGCCGACGCCATTTTCCTCAGTCTTTCTTGCCGTGTGGCGCCCGAAGCAGAAGCTGTTCGCAAGTGCTGGTCGGTCAGATCCAGAGATTACTACTACCGAATACTCCTTCGAAGACTTCTAAAAGCTAAGTACCCCGTTGGGGACTCTTTCTTGCCTCAGCCGATGTCAGAAAAAGTCAATAACTGTTTAACTTGTGGGAAACAAATACCTCATAAAGATTTCCACTCCTACTGTTTGCCTTGTTTAGGCCCAGACCACGACGTAGCAGCCTGTTCGGCCTGTGCTTCATTCAACCGACGAACGCTTAGGCGTCGGTCGGAGTTTGCTGAACAGTTTTTCGGCTCTGATTTTGCATACATTATGCCGTCGGATCCTCCGACTACCCAAATTATTAAAAAACGAAAAGAAAAAGACCGACACTCGCGGTCCGCGGTTTCGCCGAAACCATGGTTAAGCAAACCACGAGTGTCTCGGTTTCGCTGAAACCGAAAACTGATCAGAGTACAGCCGAATCAATGACTACTACTGAGGTTCCGCTACTTTACTTGAATCGGCCTCAGAAATTTTACCTACTACAGTGGTTACTAGTGACTTATCAGACACCATCCCTTTGGATGTCTCTACCCCAGCACGTGGTGCTGCTAGGCCTCCTGCAGCCATGTCTATTAAGGCCTTTGCCAGGGCTAAAGCAGCCAAATCTACTAAATCAGTGCCTGTTAAACCCCCCTCAACCAGGCCCACTTCTAGTTCACAAATGCTTACTCTGGCAGAAGATTTAATATCCTTAATTAGGGGATCTCAATCTCACCCAGACAGGGCCTCTCAGCCCCCGGAAAAGAGACCTAGAGCAGAGCCCCTCGAGCCTGTGTCCTCTGATGATTGTGCGGATGACTCAGATATTACAGACCAGCCAGAGGCTCCTTTCTCCAATTATGAAGACTCAGATGCTGAAGAATCCATTCCAGCTGCTTCTCCACCAGAAGAATTCTCCTTTGGGGAAACCTTACATGCCATGAGAGAACAATTCCAATGGCAGCAACAGGATTTCTCAGATTCCAGAAAAAGACTTAGGACTTTTCTGCACCTACCACAACACAGGCCCTTAGCTATACCTCCTGTCCTCTCTGTTGTGGACGATGCATTTAATGATGTTTGCACTGCACCAGATTCCTTACCTCCAGCACCTGCCAAACCATATAGATTTTACAGGGTGCCAGACACTCATCATCACCTATACAAGGCCCCACTTGCAGACCCCAAAACTATATCCCAGGGGCCTAAGGCAGTAGCCTCGACCACAGCAAAAAACCCTATTCCTTCTGAAAGGGAAGCCAGGTCTTTAGACAGATGGGGCAAAAAGGTTTACACCTCTGCTACTCTCTCAGCTAGAGCTTTAAACTGTCAGTTTCACATGAAACAATACCAAGAGTTTATGCTTGATCAGTTAACTAAAAAGCTATCATCTGATGACTCTATAGATAAGAAATGTCTATTAGAAATGGTAAATAACATACAACAGGTTAGTAACCATTCCTTAAAATGTGGCTATGATGCACTGGAGGCTTCATTTAGATCAGCCATGACTGGCACAGTGATAAGAAGACATGCATGGCTGAAGGAACAAGTCTTACCGGATCATGTTAAAGTTAAGTTATTAGATGCTCCTATGGATAAGACCAGTTTGTTTGGTACACCTGCTCAGCAGGTAATGAAGAAAATGGAAGAAAAGGCAAAATCTGTACAAACGGTTAAAGATTTCTTGCAGGTTCAGCCCCCAAGGTTTAGCAGGAACTGGCCTGCCAAAAATTGGTCATTTCCTGATTCCACAAGATCCCAAAGGGGCAGGAATAGACGTTCCAGAGGCAGAAATCAATCCAGAGGGGGTGCCTACAGAGGACGACAGTGGCAAGGTAATAACAGAGGCACAGGCACAGCCACTACCACTACAACAGGACAGTCACAGTGACTTGATTCTAACTCCGCCTACCAGGGAACAAATAGCAGCACCATTAGGCGGAAAATTAACCTTATTTTCGAAAAACTGGCACTATATCACAAAAGACAAGTGGATTTTGCAAACCATAGACCAAGGTTACCGTTTCCACTTCCACACTTTACCAGTCAAAAGAGGAATGCCAAACCTGCCTCCAAATCAAAAAACAGAAGCTCTACAGCAGATAATGCAATTAACAAAGATGAGAGCTGTGGAAAGAGTACCAATAACAGAACAAGGCAAAGGATTCTACTCCAGACTATTCCTAGTTCCAAGAAAGGAAAAAAGTTGGAGACCTATTCTCGACCTGTCCACCTTAAACACATACATCATTGTCCCAAAATTCAAAATGCTGACCCTACAGCAACTTCTTCCCATGCTGGGCAAGGAGTGTTGGCTGGTAACTCTAGATCTCAAGGAGGCATACCTGCACGTCCCCATTCGACCAATCTGCAGAAGATACCTCAGATTTCTTGCAGGATCAGAGCACTATCAATTCTCAGCATTGCCCTTTGGCTTATCTACTGCGCCCAGAGTATTCACAAAATGCCTGGCATCAGTAATCGCCCACTGCAGACTACAGGGAATCCAAATTTATCCATACCTGGACGATTGCCTGATACAAGGGGACAACAAAAGCAAGCTGACAACAGATTTACAAAGGGTCATTTACTTGCTACAAGCACTGGGATACACAGTCAATTTACAAAAGTCAAGGCTGATTCCATCCCAAACAAGGACATTCTTGGGCGCGGAATTGGACACAGTAAAACAAATGGCATCCCTAACTGCAGAAAAACAAAAAGAACTCCCTCTTTACTTCTTGGCACTAACAAACTAGAACAAGCTATCAGCAAGAAAAGTTCTGCAGGCCTTGGGCTTCATGGCATCATGCATAATCTTGGTTCCACATGCCAGACTGCATATGAGAAAACTACAGTGGTACCTAAAGAATTTATGGTCCCAACACAGGCACAGCCTAGAAGCAGAAATTCCACTACTCCCATGCCTAAAACAGGAGTTCCTATGGTGGGCTCAAGCATGCCAGTCAAACCCAGGCCTACCCTTTCACAACTATCAAGCAAGCCAAACCATCACAACAGACGCCTCAGACCTAGGATGGGGGGCTCACATGCTGGACAAATGCATACAAGGATTGTGGACGCAGGACCAACTTCACCTACACATCAACCTAAAAGAAATGCTGGCAGTAAAACTGGCAATCCAAAAATTCAGACCATTTCTCAAAGAAGGCCATTTGATGATAAGAACAGACAACACCACAGTCATGTGGTACATCAACAAACAGGGAGGCACTCATTCATACCCCCTATGCAGAATGACTTTGGACCTTTGGAACCTGGCACTCAGCTACAACATCCAGTTACAGGCAATGTTTGTACCGGGAAAGGAGAACACTCTAGCAGACATGTTAAGCAGAACCACCTCGGATGCTCACGAATGGATGCTACACCCGGACATCTTCAAGACCATCGCAAAGAAATGGGGAATGCCACAGATAGATCTATTCGCTTCCCTCTCAATCACCAGCTCAAAAAATTCTGCACAAGGACATTCCATCCACTTGCATGGAAAGTGGATTCGCTCTCCTTCAGCTGGAAAGGTCTGACAGCATATGCATTCCCACCTCTTCCCTTGATACACAAGGTATTACTAAAAATCAAGGAGGAACGTCCAAGGATAATCCTGATAGCTCCGAACTGGCCGAGACAACACTGGTACCCATTGCTGAGGAGCATGTCTCGGGACAAAATGTGGTCAATACCCTTGATGCCTTTGATGTTAACTCAGAACAACTACAGCATCATGCATCCAAACCTAAAAACGTTGCAATTGACTGCATGGCACATCACATAGCAGCAACTAATCCAGATCTCTCCCAAAGGGTTAAAGACATTATCCTTGAAGCCCGCAGACCTTCAACTAGAAGGAACTATGCAGGGAAATGGAAAAGGTTTGTCATTTGGAGTGCTGAAAGAGGAAAAGATGTATCGAATATAGATATTGCTAACATTCTGGAGTACTTGGCAGAGCTTCTGCATACAGGCCTGTCCTATTCCTCCATCAAGATACATGCATCAGCTATTTCAGCAGAATACACCTTTGATCCACCTGTCTTCTCGCATCCTCTACTCAGGCAGTTCCTCAGAGGGATCAAGAATGTAAAACCTCCTAGGAAACCACCACTGCCAGCTTGGGATTTGAACTTTGTGCTAGAAAAGTTGACACTCGCACCTTTTGAACCAGCAGCAACAGCAGACCTACAGCATCTATCATGGAAAACTGCTTTCCTACTGGCAATAACCTCAGCAAGGAGGGTTTCTGAACTTCAGGCCCTAATGGCAGTACAATCCTTCCTAATCTTCCACCAAGATAGAGTGTCCATGAGGACTAATCCTACATTTATGCCTAAGGTGGTATCCAGAGTGTCTTTAAACCAGGCAATCCACCTACCTACCTTCTTCCCCAACCCACAAAACAGAGGGGAAAGAATACTGCATACCTTGGATGTACACAGGCAGCTACGCTACTACCTGGACAGAACAAAAAGTAACAGAAAAACTGACCAGCTTTTTGTAGCCTATGCAACAGGAAGGGAAGGAAAAGCAATTTCCAAACAGACAATCTCCAAATGGATAGGAAATTGCATACGATTCTGTTACTCCTTCCATGGAAAACCAATTCCACAGAACATACGGCCTCATTCTACAAGAGCAACAGCCACTACCACAGCCTTCTTACGAGGAGTGGCAACCAAGGACATTATTGAGGCGGCTACTTGGACCTCCGTGCATACATTTGCCAAGCATTATAATTTACCTCTGTATTCCAGATCCCGAGCAGGGTTTGCCACTGCTGTACTGCAAGAGATCCTAACCACACCATAATCTATTCTTCCTCCTCCCCTAGTTGGCTATGGTATTCTACCCAGTTGTTATGACTGCAGATGCATCCATGAAGGACATAGTACAGTTTTGTACCTACCATAAATGTAGATGTCCGAACTGGATAGCATCTGCAGTCAGGATTACCCTCCCTCCTTCCCCTCTGTGGTACTCCTAGGATATTTACCCTCCTAATAGCTAGCTGGTGGGGGGAGTCTCTTATGGTGTATTTGTTTGTATATATGTACATACATGCTTATTTTTTGTGTTTGCCTTCTACCTTTTTGGAAACATTGTCATTTTTCCCAAAATTTAGCCTTCCAAGAGGGCAACTGGCATCTGGGGCAAGAAACACTGAGGAAAATGGCGTCGGCTGATGCCTTTATTCCCGAAGACCAGCAGAGATGACGTCGGGTGAAGTGCGACATCAGCCGAAGCCGGACCCGGACTTTGGAATCCGGCCGACCGAAGGGCTGCCTGACGACAGGACAACCCAGTTGTTATGACTGCAGATGCTATCCAGTTCGGACATCTACATTTATGGTAGGTACAAAACTGTACTTTTTCAGGCCTACAGATTTGTATATTAGACGGACTCCGTCTTCAAAACAAAGGCCAAAATCTAAATCTGTCTAAAAAACTGATGCCTGGGCCACATGTGCAGGCCCCTATGCCTAAAAAAACAAATTATCACAATGGCTGAAGATTTAATTACTCTGATCAGTGGTAGCCAACCCCCTCTTTCTAAGAGGCCTAGGCAAGACATTGATTGAGTCTTCAGAACAGGATTCTATTTCTTTTGACTCTTCTAATGAACAGAATTTGTCTATTCCTACTTATGAGGACTCTGATGCAGAGGATTCCATTCTTTCTGCCTCTTCCCCCCCCCCCCTGAGGATTTTTCTTTTGGGGAAACTTTGCATGCCTTAAGAGAACATTTCCACTGGGAAAGTCAGGATTTCTCCAAATCTAAAAAGAGACTTGGGGATTTTCTTTTACTTCCTCAGCATAGGCCATTGGCTGTACCTTCTGTTGTAGACATTGTTGATGTATTTTTAGAATCTAGTATTACTCCTGATTCTCTGCCTCCTGCCCCTTGTAAGCCAGACAGATACTACTGGGAGACGGATACTACTGGGTTCCTGACTCCCTCAAATTCCTTTTCAAAAACCCTACTGCTAATCCTGAAACCATTTCTCAGGGTCCCAAGGGCATTAAGGCCTCTATTGCCGAAAATCCTACCCCTTCTGATAGAAACTCCAGGGCGCTGGATAGATGGGGTAAGAATGTTTGCACGTCTGCAACCTTGACAATCCGGGCTTTAAACGGTCAATTTCATATGCTTAAATATCAACAGCATATCATGGGACTACTTAAACAGAAAATGATGTTGATCTCTGACTGTGTGGAAAATAATTGCAGGATGTATTGCATTCAGCTGAACAAGTTGGAAAACATACTTTGCAATGTGGTTTTGATTCCTTGGAGGCCTCTTGCAGGGCTGCTGTAACTGGATCTGTGCTAAGAAGGCATGCTTGGCTCAAAGAGCAAACTCTGCCTGACCATGTTAAAGGAAAATTGTTTAATGCTCCTTTACAAAAAGGACCATCTCTTTGGTAATAAGGCTGAAGAAGTGTTAAAAAAGATGGAAGATAAAGCTAAATCTATGCAAACTGTGAAAGATTTCTTACAAGTGCAACCTCCAAGATTTAGTAGGCACTGGCCTACTAAGAACTGGTCCTTTCCAGTCCCCTCGAGAGCCGCTCAAGTCATATCAAGACAATCCAAAGGCTCCTGGTTTCAGTCACAAGGAGCTTTTAGAACAAAACAATGGGGTGCCTCCACCTCCAAATCTGGAAGCAACAAGGCACCTTGCTATGGTAAGCAGTCTCAGTGGCTTCCCTCTACAATTACCAAGCACTTACCTCTTGACCGCCCCTTTGGGGGGAAAACTAGCACTTAATGCACGGAACTGGCAACTTATTATCCAGGACAAATGGGTTTTAAATATAGTATCCCAGGGATACAGATTTCACTTCCACACGTTGCCAATCCCAAACGGATGGCCAGATCTGCCCCCAAATCAGAAACAAGTTCTGTCCCTCATGCACATGGGGGCTATTCAACCAGTACCAGAAGAGGAAAAAGGACAAGATTTCTAATCCAGACTTTTCCTGGTACCCAGAAAAGACAAATCATGGCGTCCAATTCTGGACTTATCTACTCTAAACACATTTCTGGACATTCCAAAATTCAAGATGCTGACTCAACAGTTACTACCTATGCTAGGCAAAGATGCCTGGTTGGTAACTCTAGACTTAAAATAGGCTTACTTGCATATCTCAATCAGTGAATCTAACAGAAGATACCTCTGCTTCAAAGCAGGCTACTTGCATTACCAGATGTTCTTCGTGTTTCACTGTTGCACTCATTACATTTGGGTAATCCTGCTGGCAGGTTGCCCTCAGTCGGCCTGAATTCCAAAGTCCTGGGTCCTACGTCTGCTGCTGTAGCCCCCTCCCTGATAACAGGTAGTCAGGGGTATAAAGGATGCGGCCGATGCCATTTTCTTTAGTCTTTCTTGCCGTGCGGTGCCCGAAGCAGAAGCAGTTCGCAGGTGCCGGTCGGCCGACTCCTGAGATTTCCGTGTTCGAGTTTGAGATCCGAAGTCTACTGTAAAGCTAAGTACCCCGTTGGGGAAACTTTTTTCTTGCTCCAGACTGATGTCAGAAAAAGTTAATAATTGTATTTCTTGTGGGAAGCAAATGCCTCATAAGGACTTTCATTCTTACTGTATTCCTTGTCTAGGCCCTGATCATAACGTTTCAGGTTGTCTGTTTTGTGCTAGATTTAACCAACGTACTATTAAGCGTTGGTATGATTTTGCTTTAAACTATTTTGGACGCAGGTTTAATTACCCAGAAATGTCGTCGGAGAGCCATCCGACTACCGGAGTTCCCAAAAAACGCAAAGAAAAAGATAGACAACTGAGGCCCAAAACTGACTAAGCTTCTCCTAATCCAGTCGCCGGTTCTCAGTGAGGTGCTTTCGCAGCCCCTGACACTCGCTACTTTAGAGTCGCAGGCCGCTACAGACTCCCACGTGGAGTCTGCTATGCCGCTGGAAACTCAAGGTATTGGCGCCTCGGACTCTATTCCTTCAAATGGGTCTGGAGCCGCTGAGCAGGCACTTGCTTCTGAAGGTGTATTCAGACCTAAATATTTATACATTAAACCAACTTCAAAGGCAAAGACTGAAGCACCTTCAATGATAAAGAAGCAAACTCAAGAGCCACGTGGACAGGCCTCCAAGCCCAAAACACAGATGCTCAAAATGGCCGAAGACTCTATTACCTTGATCAGGGGTTCCCATCCCCCTCCTGATAAGAGGCCTAGACAAGAGACTGACTGTGAATCTTCAGATCAGGTTTCCATTTCTTCTGATTCCTCTTTTGATCAGGAATATTCTCTTCCCCCCATGAGGATTCTGATGCTGAAGAATACCTTCAGCTTCTCCTCCTGAGGGCTATTCTTTTGGGGAAACCTTACATACCATGAGGAAGCATTTCCACTGGGAGAGCCAAGATTTTTCAGAATCTAAAAAGAGGCTCAGGAATTTCCTTTTACTACCTCAACACAAGCCCCTAGCCATCCCACCTGTTAGACATTGTAGATGTGTTTTCGGAGTCTAGTCTTACACCTGACTCCTTACCTCCAGCTCATGTTAAGCCAGACAGATATTACAGGGTTTCTGACTCTCATAAATTCCTTTTTAAAAACCCTGCTGCAGACCCAGAAACTATTTCTCAGGGTCCCAAAGGAGTTAAGGCTTCAGTTGCAAAAAAACACTACCCCCTCTGACAGAGATTCTAGGGCACTGGATAGATGGGGAAAAAAGGTTTACACATCTGCTACCTTGGCTATAAGGGCTTTAAACTGTCAGTTTCATATGCTCAAATATCAACAACCTGTCATGGCATTGCTTAAACAGAAAATGTTGTTAAACTCTGAATGTGCAGAAAACAAGGAAATGCAGGATATATTGCATGCAGCTGAATAAGTTGGAAAGCATACTTTGCAATGTGGTTTTGATTCTTTAGAGGCCTCCTGCAGGGCTGCAGTTTCAGGTTCTGTTATTAGGAGGCATGCTTGGTTAAAGGAACAAAATTTGCCTGATCATGTTAAAGTAACATTATTAGATGCTCCTTTACAGCATGATACTTTGTTTGGTGTTAAGGCAGAAGAGGTGTTAAAGAAAATGGAGGACAAAGCTAAATCTATGCAAACGGTCAAAGATTTTTTTACAAGTACAGCCACCTAGGTTTAGTAGACACTGGCCTACAAAGAATTGGTCCTTTCCTGTGTCAGACAGACCTCAAAGGGACAGAACCAGACGCCCTAGAGGCAGATCCTAGGCGCAAGGTTCATTCCGCTCAAAACAATGGGAAGCTTCTACCTCCAAAGTTGGAGAAGACAAATCACAACCATTCAGGAAACAGTCCCAATGACTTCCCTCTGCCTGCACCAAGCACTTAACTTCTGGCAGCACCCTTAGGGGGGAAAATTAGCACTTTTTTCTCAAAATTGGCACATTACAACCCAGGACAAGTGGGTCTTAAATATCGTGTCACAAGGCTACAAGTTCATTTCCATACCCTGCCGAAGGCAAACGGATGGCCAGATCTGCCAAAAAATCAATGGGCAGAGGCACAAAAACAAGTATCATCCCTTATGGACATGGGGGCCATTCAACTAGTACCAAAGCAAGGGCAGGGACAAGGATTTTACTCAAGACTGTTCTTGGTACCCAGAAAGGACAAGGCTTGTAGGCCAATACTGGGCCTATCTATTTGGAACGCATTCCTGGATATACCAAAATTCAAGATGTTGACTTTGCAGCAGCTTCTGCCCATGCTGGGCAAGAATGCTTGGCTTGTGACTTTAGACCTAAAAGAGGCATACCTGCATGTCCCAATCAGACAAATATGCAAAAGATACCTGAGATTCAAGGATGGCTCAATGCATTACCAGTTATCTGCACTGCCCTTTGGCTTATCTACTGCGCCAAGGGTCTTTACAAAGTGCCTGGCACCAGTAATTACATTTTGCAGACAAAGCGGAATAAAAATATATCCTTATTTGGGCGACTGTTTAATTCAAACAGAGAACAAGGACATTCTTCTACAGCATCTGGCGTTTGTGAAAAGACTTCTAACATGCCTTAGGGTACACAGTTAACGAAAAGAAATCAAAACTATTACCCTCTCAAGAGATAATATTCTTGGGTGCAAGCTTAAACACAACTGCCCAGATGGCTTATCTCATGCCAGACAAAGGCAACTGACTACCTATTTCAAAATGTTGGCAACAAAGGCCCAGTTATCTGCAAGAAAAATTCTGCAGGCTTTGGGCTTCATGGCATCCTGCATCTTATTAATTCCATATGCAAGGATGCATATGAGGAAACTTCAGTGGTACCTAAAAAGTGTTTGGACTCAACATTGCCACAGCCTAGAAACTATGATTACTCTCATTCCCTGCC
This sequence comes from Protopterus annectens, assembly GCF_019279795.1. Lineage (NCBI taxonomy): Eukaryota > Metazoa > Chordata > Ceratodontiformes > Protopteridae > Protopterus > Protopterus annectens. Next base: position 152,201,012 of record NC_056730.1, read on the forward strand.
TACAACAGGAGTTTCGATGGTGGGCAAGGGCTTGTCACTAAAACAAGGGACTGCCATTCACATTACCCCCAGCCAGGCAGACACTAACAACGGATGCATCAGATTATGCCTGGGGGGCCCACATGGCAGGAAGATGCATTCAGGGCACATGAACCCCAAACCAAATGCATCTACATTTCAATCAAAAAGAGATGCTAGCAGTTCAAAATGCCCTGACAGCCTTCAAGGACCTGCTTCATCCAGGACAACTACTGATAAAGATAGACAACACCTTGGTCATGTGGTACATAATTAAGCAGGGGGGCACACATTCTTACCCCCTTTGCAGGCTAGCCATGACTTTGTGGGACACAGCATTGACTTACAAAGTACATCTGCAGGCACAATTCCTGCCAGGAAGGAAAAATACTCTGGCAGACGAACAAAGCAGAAACCTCATGGATCCCCACGAGTGGCACCTGGATCCACAAATCTTCAGCATGATAACAAGGAAATGGGGATGCCCAGACATAGATCTATTTGCCTCCCCTCACAGCTATCAACTAAAAAGATTCTGCACAAGGATTTATCACAGCCAAGCATGGAAAGTGGACGCCCTGTCTTTCAGCTGGAAAACCTATCACTATATGCATTTCCTCCTTTGCCTCTCCTCCCCAAGGTACTCCTAAAGGTCAGACAGGAGAAGCCAAGGATGATACTGATTGCCCAGACTGGCCCCTCCAGTACTGGTATCCAATACTAAGGAGCTTGTCTCAATGCCCAGCGTGGACCTTACCTCCGATATCTCATCTACTGTCCCAGCAAAACAATCAGATCCTGCACAGCCAACTCAGGACTTTAAACCTGGCAGCATGGCAGATAATGTAGTCATACAAAACACACCTCTCAGTAAAGCTGTGATGGATGTCATTTTGGAGGCCAGAAGGCCTAGCATTAGAAAATCTTACGCTGGAAAATGGAAGAGATTCTGTGCTTGGAACCAGGCACAAAAAACTGATACAGCTGTGCCAGATATTCCTCAGATTTTGCAATACTTAACTGAGATGCTGGACAAAGGTCTATCTTTTTCATCTATTAAAAGTCATGCCTCTGCCATTTTGGCTCATTACAGTACAGAGCCAGCAATCTTTTCTCATCCCTTACTAAAACAGTACCTCAGAGGAGCCAAAAATTTAAGGCCTCCAAGGAGATCACCAATGCCTGCATGGGACCTCAACTGTGTCTTGGAAAAACTCACCCTGCCTCCGTTTGAGCCAGCTGCTACTGCTGATATAAAGTTTTTATCCTGGAAAACAGCTCTGCTCCTAGCAATAACTTCTGCAAGACGAGTTTCAGAGCTACAGGCACTCATGGCTGTGGAACCTTTCATCATATTTTATCCAAACAGGGTCTCTCTAAGGACAAACCCAACATTTATGCCCAAGGTGGTGTCCAGTGTGGCCCTTAACCAAACTATTCATCTGCCAACATTTTATCCAAATCCACAGACAAGGGGGAGAGAATTCTGCATTCTTTGGACGTACACAGACGTCAGAAAGACTGAACAATTACTAGTGTCATATGCTGCAGGATCACAAGGAAAGGCTATCTCAAAGCAGACTATTTCAAAGTGGATATGCCACTGCATTCGTTTCTGCTAAAAACCATGGCAAGCCAGAGCCTAAGGGCATTAGACCACTTTCAACCAGAGCTGCAGCCACTTCAGCAGTCTTTCTCAGGGGATTACCAACCAAGGACATTTTAGAGGCTGCTACTTGGAGTTCAGCACACACCTTTACAAAGCACTATCATCTGCCACTCTACTCTAAATCCAGGGCAGGCTTTGCCACTGCAGTTCTGCAGGGCCTCATAACCGCTCCTAATGCCGTTTAGCACCAGCCTCCCATCCATAGCTTTGGGACTCTACCCAAATGTAATGACTGCAACAGTGAAACATGAAGAACATAGTACAGTTGTGTACACTTACCATAAATGTAGATGTTCGAGTGTATTCACTGTTGCAGTCCAGGTTACCCTCCCGCCATCCCCCTTTTCTTCTCATGAAACCTATCTTTCCTTCTCTGATTTATACAACCTATGTGGTGTATTTGCTTGTAGTTGAAGGTAAAGTTTATATTGGTGCATGTATATCTACAAATTTTGGCTACCCTTTTAGGGGGCACCTAATATCTGAGGCAAGAAAAACTAAAGAAAATGGTGTCGGCCACATCTTTTATACCCCTGATGACCTGACGTCAGTGAAGGGGCGACAGCAGCCGACGCAGGACCCAGGACTTTGGAATTCAGGCCGACTGAGGGCAACCTGCCAGCAGGATTACCCAAATGTAATGACTGCAACAGTGAATACACTCTAACATCTACATTTATGGTAAGTGTACACTACTGTACTTTCTCTGCACTGCCCTTTGGCTTATCTACTGCACCCAGGGTCTTCACAAAGTGCCTGGCCCCAGTAATTGATTTTGCAGGCAAAGAAATATTCAAATATATCCATACCTGGACGACTGTCTAATTCAGGCAGAAAACAAGGACATTCTTCTAAAGCATCTGGCGTTTGTAAAACGGGTTCTAACTTGTCTAGGGTACACCATAAACGAAAAGAAATCACAACTAGTACCCTCTCAAAAAATTACATTCCTGGGTGCAAGCTTGAATACAACTGCCCAGATGACTTAGCTTATGCCAGGAAAGCAAATTCAATTGATGACTTAATTCAAACAGGTGGCCACAAAAACCCAGCTATCTGCAAGACAAATTCTGCAGGACTTGGGATTCATGGCCTCCTCCATTCTTCTAATTCCATATGCAAGACTGCATATGAGGAATCTTCAATGGTTCTTAAAATGTTTATGGAGTCAACATTGTCACAGCCTGGAAACGTTGATTCCTTTTATACCTTGCCTGCAACTAGAGTTCCTATGGTGGGCAGAGGCCTGCCACCAAAACAAGGGTCTGCCATTCACTCCACCCCCTGCCGTTCAAACCCTAACAGGCGCATCAGACTATGCTTGGGGGGGCTCATCTGGCAGGGAAGTGCATTCAGGGCAACTGGAGCCCAAATCAAATGCACCTGCATATCAATCAGAAAGAGATGCTAGCTGTACAGAATGCTCTGACAGCCTTCAAGGACTACCTTCATCCAGGACAACTTAAGGTAAAGATGGAAAACACCACTGTTATGTGGTACATAAACAAGCAAGGGGGGTACACATTCTTAGCCCCTCTGTGGACTAGCCATGGCATTGTGGAACACAGCCTTGAGCTACCAAGTGCACCTACAAGCTCAGTTCCGGACAGACAACACCACAGTTATGTGGTACATAAACAAGCAGGGGGGGTACACATTCCTACCCCGTTTGCAGACCAGCCATGGCATTGTGGAACAAATCCTTGACTTATCAGATACAACTACAAGCTCAATTCCTGCCAGGACAGCTAAATACTCTGGCAGACGAACTAAGCAGAAATCTTATGGACCCTCACAAATGGAAATTGGAACCACAAGTTTTCAACATGTTGACACAAATGGGGGAACCCAGACAAATTTTTGTCTCACCCCAGAACTATCAGTTGGACACATTCTGCACAAGAAATAATCATGAAAAAGCTTAGAAAGTGGATGTTCTTTCATTCAGCTGGAAAAAACAGGACAGCTAAATACTCTGGCAGACGAACTAAGCAGAAATCTTATGGACCCTCACAAATGGAAATTGGAACCACAAGTTTTCAACATGTTGACACAAATGGGGGAACCCAGACAAATTTTTGTCTCACCCCAGAACTATCAGTTGGACACATTCTGCACAAGAATTAATCATGAGAAAGCTTAGAAAGTGGATGTTCTTTCATTCAGCTGGAAAAAACAGTCTATGCTTTTCCCCCTCTGCTTCTGCTCCCCAAAGTTCTACTAAAAGTCAAACAGGGCAAACCAAAGATGATTCTGATTGCTCCAGACTGGCCTCGCCAACACTGGTACCCACTCCTGCGCAGTGTGTCATACTTTCCTCCATGGCACCTGCCTCGGACACCTTACCTAATGTCTCAGCAGAACTACCAAATTCTGCACACTCTGCTCCAAACTTTGAATCTTGCAGCATGGCTAATCAACAAATTTCACCCTTGGCATCCCTCAGCAAACCACTGATGGATGTCATTTTGGAGGCTAGAAGGCCTAGTACTAGAAAATCTTATGCTGACAAATGGAAAAGATTCTGTGCCTGGAACCAGTCACAAGGAATAAGCACAACAATGCCCAATATTCTTCAGATTCTGCAATACTTAACTGAGATGCTTCACAAGGGCCTATCTTTTTCTTCCATAAAAATCCATGCCTCTGCCATTTCAGCTCATTACAACACAGAACCTCTCCTCTTCTCACATCCTCTGCTAAAGCAGTATCTCAGAGGGGCCAAAAATTTAATACCTCCCAAGAGAGCTCCAACTCCTGCATGGGACCTCAATTTTGTTTTGGAAAAACTCACTGTCCCTCCTTTTGAGCCAGCTGCTACTGCAGACCTAAAATTCCTCTCATGGAAAACAGCTTTCCTTTTACCAGTCACTTCAGCTAGAAGTATTTCAGAGTTACAGGCTCTTATGACAGTGGAGCCTTTCATTTTTCATCTGGACAGGGTGGCTCTCAGGACCAGTCCATCTTTCATGCCTAAGGTGGTATCCAGTGTGGCTCTTAATCAGACCATTCATCTGCCAACTTTCTTCCCCAGTCCACAGAACAAGGGTGAGCAGATTCTGCATTCATTGGATGTACATAGACAATGTAGATTCTACTTAAACAGGACGAAATCTCTAAGAAAATATGAGCAACTATTGGTGGCATTTGCTACAGTGGCAGAGGGAAAAGCTATTTCAAAGCAGACCATTTCCAAATGGATAAGCCATTGCATTTGTTTCTGCTATATGCACCATGGTAAACCTATCCCCAAGGGGATCATGTCTCATTCCACCAGGGCCACATCTACTTCTGCAGCCTTTCTCAGAGGGGTTCCTATCAGAGACATTCTAGAAACTGCTACCTGGAGCTCAGTTCATACGTTCACCAAACATTACCATTTACCTCTCTTCTCTAAATCCACTGCTGTCCTGCAGGGCCTTGTAGCTGCTCCTAATGCTTTTAAATCCATCCTCCCGACCATAGCTTTGGGATTCTACCCAAATGTAATGACTGCAACAGTGAAACATGAAGAACATAGTACAGATGTGTACACTTACCATAAATGTAGATGTTAGAGTGTATTCACTGTTGCAGTCCTGGTTACCCGCCCTCCAGCCCCCTGTTTTCTCTTACTATACCTCTCCTTTATTTTACTATGCTTAAAAGCCTTTTTGGGTGTATTTGCTTTTGTTTGTAGGTATATTATTTGTGTTTTAAATTATATATATATATATATATATATATATATATATATATATATATATATATATATATATATATATATATATATATATTTTGCTCCCCATTTGGGGGGTACCTGACATCTGGGGCAAGAAAAACTGATGTAATGGTGTTGGCTGCATGTTTTATACCCTTGACATCATGGAAGAAGGTACAGCAACCGAGGCAGGACCCAAGACTTTGTTAATCAGGCTGACTGAGGGCAAGCTGGCAGCAGAATACCCAAATGTAATGATTGCAATAGTGAATACACTCTAACATCTACATTTATGGGAAGTGTACACAACTGTACTTTTTCTCTGATGACCTGGATTTGCCCTTATGTACCTATGAGGATTCTTATTCAGAGGACTCCATTCCCTCTGCTTCCCCTCCAGAGGATTTCTCTTTTGGTGAAGCCTTGCATACTCTTAGGGAGCATTTCCACTAGGAAAGCCAGGATTACTCTGACTCCAAAAAGAGGCTTAGGGAATTCTTACTCCTGCCTCAACACAGGCCTTTAGCTATCCCTCCTGTACTGGACATTGTAGATGATGCCTTCTCTGAATATAGCTTGGTCCCTGACACTTTACCTCCTGCTTCCAGAAAACCTGATGGGCATTACAGGGTACCTGTCTCTCACAAGTTCCTTTTTACAAATCTTACTGCGGATCCTGAGACCATTTCACAGGGACCCAAGGGTTTTAAGGCTACTACTGCCAAAACCCCTACCCCCTCTGATAGATATTTCAGGGCCCTGGATAGATGGGGTAAGAAGGTATGCACTTCAGCACCTTTGGCCATTAGGGCCTTAAACTTCCAGTTTCATATGTTAAAGTATCAGCAGCATATTATTGGATTGCTTAAACAGAAAATTATGTTGATTCCTGACTGTGCTGAAAATTAAGAATTACAGGATTTAATGCATTCTGCTGAACAAGTTGGAAAATCTACTTTGCAATGTGGTTGTGATTCTTTAGAGGCATCTTGGAGGGCTGCTGTCACTGGCTTTGTACTTAGAAGGCATGCTTGGCTTAAGGAGCAATCCATTCCAGATCATGTTAAAGCTAAATTACTGGATGCTCCCTTAAACCAAGACCGCCTGTTTGACAGCAAAGCAGAAGTAGTACTTAAAAAGATGGAGGAAAAAGCTAAATTTATGCAAACTGTTAAAGATTTCCTGCAAGTACAGCCTTCCAGATTTAGTAGGCATTGGCCCTCTAAGAATTGGTGCTTTCCTGCCTCTTCCAGACCTTCTCAGTCCAAACCCAGAACCAGCAGAACACCCAGGCTTCAGTCCCAAGGTACTCGCAGGCCTAAGCAGTGTAGGGCTCCCACTTCCAAAGCAGGGAGTAGTAAGACTCCCCCTTGTCTCAATGACTTAACTTTAAACCTTCTAAGCCCTGCTCAACTGACTGTTCCTTTAGGGGGAAAGATTGCCCTGCATGCAAAAAATTGAGAACTCATTACCCAGGACAAATGGGCTTTAAATATAGTTTCCCAAGGGTACAGATTCCACTTCCACTCCTTACCCAACCCTAAACGGTTGGCCAGATCTACCCTCAAATCAGTGGGCAGAGGCTCAAAAGCAGGTTCTCTCTCTTCTAAGCATCAGGGCTATTCAGCCTGTTCCAGAAGAAGAAGGGGGGCAAGGTTTCTACTCAAGACTTTTCCTGGTACCCAGAAAAGACAATTCCTGGTGTCCTATCCTGGACCCGTCATTTATAAACACCTTTTTGGTAATCCCAAAATTCAAAATGCTTAACTCTTCATCAGCTGCTTCGCATGCTAGGCAAAAATGCCTGGTTGGCAACACTGGATTTAAAGGAAGCCTGCCTGCACATCCCAATAAGGGAAGCTTGCAGAAGATACCTACTCTTCAGAACAGGCTACATGCACTATTAGGTGTTCTTGGTGTTTAACTGTTTCAGTCATTACATTTGGGTTATCTGCTTGCAGTAGCTTTCAGTCGGCCTGATTGTTGGTCTTGGGTCCTGCGTCGGTTGCTGTCCCTTCTTCTATGACATCAGGTCGTCAGGGGTATAAAACATGTAGCCGACGTCTTTACATTAGTTTTTCTTGCCGTGTGGTGCCCGAAGCAGAAGCAGTTCGCAAGTGCCTGCCGGCTGACTCCTGAAATTTACGTTTTCGAGTTTCAGAACGGAAGTCTTCAATTAAAGCTAAGTACCTCGTTGGGGAAACTTTTTTTTCTTGCTCCTTCCGATGTCAGTAAAAGTTAATAATTGCATTACTTGAGGAAAGCAAATACCTCATAAAGATTTTCATTCATACTGATTCCTTGTCTAGGCCCTGACCATGACGTACCTTACTCTCGGTTTTGTGCTTTATTTAATCAGTGCACTATCCGTCGTTGGTATATTTTTGCCTCTAAATATTTCGGTTCTCTGTTTAATTATCCAGAAATGTCGTCGGTTAGCCATCCGACTACCGGGATTCCGAAAAAAAAACACAAAGATAAAGACAGGTCGTTGAGGTCCAAAACTGCAGACAACACTTCTCCTAAGCCAGTCGCCAGTTTGCCGGTACTCAATGAGGTGCTTTTGCAGCCTCTGATACCCGCTACTTCTGATTCGCAGGCCTATACTGAGACCCATTCGGAGTCCGGTATGCCGCGAGATGCTTCAACTATGGAACCCGCAGATGTCTCTACCTTGGATGGGTCCGGAGCCGCTGTACAGGCACCGGCTTCTGAGGGTGTGTTCAGGCCTACGGACTTGTATATTAAACCGACCCCTCCTTCTTCACCTGGGCCTAAATCTCGAACCATGCCTAAAAAACAGACACCCAGACCACATGCTCAGGCCTCTATGCCTAAAAAATAAATGATAAGAATGGCTGAAGATTTAATAACTCTAACAAGGAGTAGCCAACCCCCCCCCCCCTTTCTAAGAGGCCTAGGACTGAAGTTGTTTATGAATCTTCTGACCAGGATTCTGTTTTTTTCTGATGATCTGGATTTGCCCTTATCTACTTAGGAGGATTCTGATGCAGAGGACTCCATTCCCTCTGCTTCACCTCCAGAGGATTTTTCTGTTGGGGAAACTTGCATACTCTAAGGGAGCATTTCCACTGGGAAAGCCAGGATTTTTCTGATTCAAAAAAGAGGTTTAGGGATTTGTTACTCCTATTTCAGCATAGACCTTTAGCTATTCCTCTTGTACTAGACGTTGGCCCCTGATTCCTTGCCTCCTGCTCCCAGAAAACCTGACTGATGCTACAGGGTCCCCGAGTCACACAAGTTCCTTTTTAAAATTCCTATTGCGGATCCAGAGACCATTTCACAGGGGCCTAAGGTCATTAAGGCTTCTACTACTAGAGACTCCAGGGCACTGGATAGATGGGGTAAGAAGGTTTACACTTCTGCAACCTTGGCCATTAGGGCTTTAAACTGCCAGTTTCATATGTTAAAGTGTCAGCAACTTGTTATTGGATTGCTTAAACAGAAAATGATGTTGATTCTTGACTGTGTGGAAAATAACGAATTACAGGATTTAATGCATTCTGCTGAACAAGTTGGAAAATGTACTTTGCAATATGGTTTTGATTCATTAGAGGCCTCTTGCAGGGCTGCTGTTACTGGGTTTGTGCTCAGAAGGCATGGTTGGCTAAAGGAGCAATCTTTGCCTGATCATGATAAAGCTAAATTGTTGGATGCTCCCTTAAATCAGGACCGCCTGTTTGACAACAAGGCTGAGGAAGTTCTTAAAATGATGGAAGATAAAGCTAAAGCTATGCAAACTGTGAAAGATGTCTTAAGTTCAGCCTCCTAGATTTAGTAGGCACTGGCCGTCTAAGAATTGGTCCTTTCCAGCCCCTTCCAGGTCTTCTTAAGCCAAACCCCGACACAGCAAAAGCCCCAGCTTTCCGTTTCGGGACACACACAACTAAGCAGTGGGGGGCCTCCACTTCCAAATATGGGAGTAATAAGACTCCCCCCTATGGGTAAACTGTCTCAATGACTTCCGTTTAAAATTAACAAGCACTTATCAACTGTGACTACCCCTTTGAGGGGGAAGATTGCTCTTCATGCAAAGAACTGGGAACTTATTACCTAGGACAAATGGGTTGTAAGTATAGTGTCCCAGAGATGCAGATTTTATTTCCACACGTTGCCAACACCAAGCGGGTGGCCGGACCTACCCCCAAATCAGTGGGCAGAGGCCCAAAAACAAGTACTTTCTCTCTTAAGCATGGGGGCTATTCAACTGGTACCGGAAAAGGAAAAGGGACAAGGTTTCTACTCGAGACTTTTCCTGGTACCCAGAAAAGACGATTCATGGTGTCCTATCCTGGACCTGTCTACTCTAAACACCTTTTTGGAAATTCCAAAATTCAAGATGCTGACTCTTCACCAATTACTTCCTATGCTAGGCAAAGATGCCTGGTTGGCAACACTAGATTTGAAAGAAGCATACCTGCACATCCCAATCATGGAATCTTGCAGAAGATACCTACGCTTCAAAGCAGGCTACAACGCACTATCAGTTCTCTGCACTGCCTTTGGCTTATCTGCTACGCCCAGGGTGTTCATAAAGTGCCTAGCTCCAGTTATTGCATTTTGCAGGCAAAGAAATATTCAAATATACCCATACCTGGACGATTGTCTAATTCAGGCAGAAAGCCAGGGCATAATTTTGAATCATCTGGCCTTTGTACAAAGGGTTCTAACTTGTCTGGGGTGCACCGTAAACGAAAAGAAATCACACCTGGTACCCTGTCAGCAAATTATATTCCTGGGAGCAAGCTTGACTACAATTAGATGGCTTACCTCACGCCAGAGAAACAAATTAATTTGACAACCTACTTCAAACAAGTGGCTACAAAAACCCTGCTATCTGCAAGACAAATATTGCAAGCCCTGGGGTTCATGGCCTCCTGCATTCTTCTAATTCCATATGCAAGACTGCGTATGAGGAAACTACAGTGGTATCTAAAAAGCCTATGGTATCAACATTCGCAGGATCTAGAAGCAATGATTCCTATCATGCCTTGTCTCCTCCTAGAATTCCTTTGGTGCACAGAGGCCTGCCACCAAAACAAGGGACTACCTTTCACACCACCCCCTGCCGCCCAAACCCTAACAGACGCATCAGACTATGCATGGGGGGCTCACCTGGCAGGGAAGTGCATTCAGGGCAAATGGAACCAAAGTCAAATGCACCTGCATATTAATCAAAAAGAAATGTTAGCTGTACAGAATTCTCTGATAGCCTTCAAGGACCACATTCTTCCAGGATAACTTAAGGTAAAGATGGAAAACACCACCACTGTTATGTGGTACATAAACAAGCAAGGGGGGTACACATTCTTAACCCCTCTGTGGACTAGCCATGGCATTGTGGAACATAGCCTTGAGCTACCAAGTGCACCTACAAGCTCAGTTCCTGACAGGAAAATGAAATACACTGGCAGACGGACTAAGCAGAAACCTCATGGACCCTCACGAGTGGATAATGGAACCCACGATTTTCAACATGTTGACAAGCAAATGGGGGAGCCCAGATATAGACCTGTTTGCCTCTCCCCAGAACTACCGATTGGACAAATGTTGCACAAGGACTCCCCACAAGTAAGCCTGGAAAGTGGATGCTCTGTCCTTCAGCTGGAAAAACCTATCAGTCTATGCCTTCCCCCCTCTGCCTCTGCTTTCCAAAGTACTACAAAAAATCAAACGGTACAAACCAAGGATGATTTTGATTGTTCCAGATAGGCCATTCCAACACTGGTTCCCCCTCCTGCGCAGTGTGTCACGGTTATCCCCATTGCACCTGCCTCAGACTCCTTCCCTGTTGTCTCAGCAGGAGAACCAGATTCTGCACCCTCAGCTTCTAACACTGAACCTTGTAGCCTGGCTAATTACATATTCCCCCTTCTACCATCCCTCAGTAAACCTGTGATGAATATCATTTTAGAGGCAAGCAGGCCTAGTAATAAAAAATCTTATACTGAAAAATGGAAAAGATTTTGTGCCTGGAACCAATCTCGAGGGATGAGCACAGCAGCGCCCAGTTTACTTCAGATTTTACAATACTTAACTTAGATTCTTCACAAGGGCCTCTCTTTTTCCTCCAGTAAAATCCACGCCTCTGCCATTTCAACTCGTTATGGCACAGAACCTCCCCTCTTCTCTCATCCACTGCTCAAGCAGTTCCTCAGAGGGGCCAGAAATTTGAGACCACCTAGGAGAGCGCCAACCCCAGCCTGGGACGTTAACTTTGTTTTGGAGAAACTCACTCTAGCTCGTTTTTAGCCAGCTGGTACTGCAGACTTAAAATTTCTTTCTTGGAAAACAGCTTTCCTTTTAGCAATCACTTCAGCTAGAAGGGTATCTAAATTATAGGCTCTTAGGAGCCTTTCATCATCTTTCATGCAGATAGGGTGTCCCTCAGAACCAATCCATCCTTCATGCCCAAGGTGGTATCCAGTGTGCCTCTTAATCAGTCTATTCATTTGCCAACCTTCTTTCCCAATCCACAGAACAAAGGGGAACAGATTCTGCATTCCTTAGATGTGCACAGACAACTTAGATTCTACTTGGACATGACTAAACCTCAAAGGAAATCTGAACAACTGCTAGTGGCAGTTGCTGCAGGGGCAGAGGAGAAGGCTATTTCAAAGCAAACCATTTCTAAATGGATAAGCCATTGTGTTCATTTCTGCTGTAAGTACCATGGAAAACCTATCCCCCAGGGGATCAGACCTCACTCCACCAGGGCTGCATCTACTTCTACAGCCTTTCTTTGAGGCATCCCTACCAGGGACATCCTAGAAGCTGCTACCTGGAGTTCTGTGCATACTTTCAGCAAGCTTTATCATTTGCCAATTTTCTCTAAATCCAGAGCTGGCTTTGCCACTGCAGTCTTGCTGGGCATTATAGCTGGTCTTAATGCTATCTAAATTCCTCCTCCCAACCATAGCTTTGGGAATCTACCCAAATGTAATGACTGCAACCATAGCTTTGGGAATCTACCCAAATGTAATGACCGCAACAGTGAAACACTAAGAACATAGTACAGATGTTCTTCCTGTTTCACTGTTGCAGTCATTACATTTGGGTAATCTGCGGGCAGATTTCCCTCAGTCGGCCTGAATAACAAAGTCTTGGGTCCTGCGTCGGTTGCTGTCTCCTCTTTCTTGATGTCAGGTCATCAGGGGTATAAAACATGCAGCTGATGCCATTTTATTCAGACTTTCTTGCCGTGCGGTGCCCGAAGCAGAAGCAGTTTGCAAGGGCCGGTCGGCCGACTCCTGATATTTTCGCATTCGAGTTTCGAAGTCTTCAACTAAAGCTAAGTACCCCGTTGGGGAAACTTTTTTTCTTGCTCCTTACCGATGTCAGTAAAAGTTAATAATTGCATTACTTGTGGGAAGCAAATACCTCATAAGGATTTTCATTTGTACTGTATTCCTTGCCTAGGCCCAGATCATAACGTGCCTTGCTGTCAGTTTTGTGCTAGATTTAACAAACGCACTATTTAAGCGGCGGTATATTTTTGCTTCAGAATATTTTGGATCCAGATTTAATTACCCTGAAATGTCGGTTAGCAATCCAACTACCGGAGTTCACAAAAAACGCAAAGAAAAAGTAAGAGACAGACCGTCAAGGTCCAAAACTGACTACGAAGCTTCTCTGAAGCAAGTTGCCGGTACTCAGTGAGGCGTTTTCGCAGCCCCTGATACCTGCTACTTTTGAGTCGCAGGCCCCTACTGAGATCCATGCGGAGTCCGGTATGTCGCGAGATTCTCAGAGTATTGAACCCGCGGATGTCTCTCCCTTGGATGGGTCCAGAGCTGCAGGCACCGGCTTCTGAGGGTGTTTTCAGGCCTCAACATTTTTATATAAAACTAACGCCAGCTTCAAAAAATCAAGGTTAAAAACCTCTTCTAAGTCTAAAAAACTGAAGCATGAGCCACGTGCTCAGGCCCCCATGCCTAATAAACAGATGATCAAAATGGGTGAGGACTTAATTACCTTGATCAGGGGTTCCCAACTACCCACTGCTAAGAGGCCTCGGCAAGACACTGATTATGAATCTACATATCAGGTTTCCATATGTCCTTCAAGGATGCATCTGCAGTCCTTGCATATGGGTTGTCCTGCCTCAGGCAGCCCTTCGGTCGGCCGGATTCCAAAGTCTGGGTCCGGCGTCGGCTGATGTCACCCTTTCCCCAACGTCAGAGCGCCTGGGGTATAAAAGTCAGCCGACGCCATCTTCCTCAGTCTTTCTTGCCGCGTGGTGCCCGAAGCAGAAGCAGTTCGCAAGTGCCTGTCGGCCAGCTCCTGTAAATTCAGCTACCGAAGACTTCAAAAAGCTAAGTACCCCGTTGGGGACTCTTTCTTGCCTCAGCCGATGTCAGATCAGACGCTTAAAATTAATAATTGCTTGACTTGTGGGAAACAAATACCTCATAAGGATTTCCATTCCTACTGTCTCCCTTGCCTAGGCCCAGACCATGACGTCTCGGCCTGTACTGCTTGTGCCTCCTTTAATCGACGCACTCTTAGGCGTCGGTCGGAGTTTGCAGAGGAATTTTTTGGGGCTAGTTTCTCTTATAAGATGCCGTCGAGACTCCGACTTCTCATTTAACCTAAAAACGGAAGGACAAGGACCATCACACGTGGACCGTGGTTTCGGCTGAAACCACGCCTAGGCCTACTGCGAGTGTCTCGGTCTTGGCCGAGACAGAGTCCTTGGTACTTCAGACCGTGGAAACGGTACAACCGACAGCCTCGGCCCCGGAGGCTTCTTCTGAGTCTGTTATGGATTTACCCTCGGAAACAGGTGTTCAGGAAACTACCGACACCATTCCCTTAGACAAGACTACCCCAGCACGTGGAGCAGCCAGGCCCCCTGCATCCATGTCCATTAAAGCATTCACTAGGGCTAAAGCTGCTAAGCAACAAAAAACTCTGCCTCCCAAGACTATTTCTCAGGGATCCACTACAGGTTCACAGATTTTAAGTTTGGCTGAGGACCTTATTTCCTTAATCAGGGGATCCCAGCCTCATCCGGACAGGGGCTCTCAACCCCCTCTAGACAAAAGGCCCAGGGTTGAGTCCGCTGATCCTCAGTCCTCTGATGAGGCCTCTGATGGCTCTGCTCAATCAGATTACCAGGAGGAGGCCTTCACGGCCTACGAGGATTCTGATGCAGAGGAATCCATTCCCTCTGCCTCCCCTCATGAAGAGCTGTCCTTTGGGGAGACCCTTCACTCCATGAGAGAGCATTTCCAATGGCAGGGCCAGGAATTCTCCAATTCCAGGAAGAGATTAAGGACTTTTTTTCATTTACCTCAGCATAGACCTTTGGCTATTCCTCCTGTTTTAAGTGTCATTGCTGATGTGTATTCTGAGTCTAGCACTACCCCTGACACCCTTCCTCCGGCTCCTGTTAAACCCGATAGGTACTACAGGGTCTCGGACTCGCATCATTTCCTTTACAAGGCCCACTCTGCTGACCCAGAAACTATTTCCCAGGGTCCTAAAGGGGTTGCAGCTGCCACTACTAAAAATCCACTCCCCTCTGAAAGGGAGTCCAGGGCTTTAGAGAGATGGGGTAAAAAAGTGTATACTTCTTCCACTCTTGTCTATGAGGGCTTTAAATTGTCAATTTCATATGATACAGTACCAAGAGTATTTGTTGGATGAATTGCAGAAAAAGCTGTCTTCTCCTGAACCCCCAGACCGTAAGTCACTTCAGGATCTGGTACATAATTCACAACAGGTTAGCAACCATTTCTTGCAGTGTGGTTATGATGCATTGGAAGCTTCATGTAGGTCAGCAATGACAGGTGCAGTCATACGTAGACATGCTTGGCTGAAGGAACAATCTCTGCCAGATCATGTTAAGGCTAAGCTGCTGGATACTCCACTGGAAAAGCAAAAGTTATTTGGCTCCACTGCTCAGGAGGTCTTAAAGAAATTTGAGGAAAAGGCTAAATCTGTACAAACAGTCAAAGATTTCCTCCAGGTACAACCACCAAGATTCAGTAGAAATTGGCCTTCTAAGAATTGGTCCTTTCCAGAAGACAGATATCAAAGAGGCAAGAACAGGCGTGCCAGAGGTAGAGGGCAAGCTAGAGGCTCCTACAGAGGACGTCAATGGCAGCCTCCTAACCAGAGAGGTAGTGCAGGACCAACAACTGCTGCACAAGGACAGACTCGATGACTTCACCTTGATCCCGCCAACCAGGGCTCAATTAGAAGCACCTTTGGGCGGAAAATTGTCTTTATTCTCAAGAAATTGGCACAGCATTACAAGGGACAAATGGACACTGCAAATAATAGACAAAGGATACAGGTTCCATTTCCATACATTACCAAAAAAGAAAAGGAATGCCAAACCTGCCACCAAATCAAAGGGCAGAGGCTTTAAAACAAATTGCCAACCTATTGCAAATGAAAGCTATAGAAAAGGTTCCTCTCGCAGAACAAGGCCAAGGATTTTATTCCAGACTATTCCTTGTCCCAAGAAAAGAAAAACAATGGAGGCCTATTCTCGATTTGTCCACACTCAATACTTATTTCATTGTGCCAAAATTCAAAATGCTGACCCTACAGCAACTCCTTCCCATGCTGGGCAAGGGGTCTTGGCTGGTAACTCTAGACCTCAAGGAGGCATACCTGCATGTCCCTATCAGACAAAGTTGCAGAAGACACCTCAGATTTCTTGCAGGTTCAGAGCATTATCAATTCTCAGCATTGGGCGCAGTAGATAAGCCAAAGGGCAGAGTATTCACGAAATGCCTGGCATCAGTAATTGCACACTGCAGACTTCAGGGGATTCAAATCTACCCGTATCTGGATGACTGCCTTATACAAACGGACAGACAACAAACTGTGGAAAAACATTTGAATTATGCCATCCGCCTACTGCAGGCCTTGGGATACACAGTCAACATTCACAAGTCAAGACTTGTGCCATCCCAAAGAATAACTTTTCTGGGTGCGGAACTAGATACAACCACCCAAATGGCTTTTCTCACAGAAGAAAAACAGACAACTACCGGATTACTTCAAAAATCTGACAAAACAAACTCAGATCACTGCAAGGAAAATCCTGCAGGCCCTGGGTTGCATGGCATCGTGCATTCTTCTGATTCCACAAGCAAGGCTGCATATGAGAAAACTACAATGGTATCTAAGGAGTTTATGGTCTCAGCACAATCACAGCCTAGAAACTTCGATACCACTCATTCCATGCCTTCAAAAGGAATTCCTGTGGTGGGTCCAAGCAAGCCAGTCAAACAGGGGTCTGCCTTTCAGCAAACCAGTAACCAGCCAAACCATTACCTCGGACGCTTCAGACCATGGATGGGGAGCACATATGGAGGACAGATGCATCCAAGGACTATGGTCTCAGAAAGAATTGCGCATGCACATAAACCAAAAGGAAATGCTGGCGGTGATACATGCAATCGAGGCCTTCAAGCACTTTCTACATCAAGGCCACCTGCTAATAAGGACAGACAATACCACAGTTATGTGGTACGTAAACAAGCAAGGAGGTACCCATTCCTACCCTCTTTGCAGACTAGCAATGAATCTTTGGGAACTTTCCCTAAAACTTAATATAGAGCTGCAATCCCAGTTTGTGCCAGGAAAAGACAATATACTGGTGGACAGCCTAAGCAGAAATACCATGGATACACACGAATGGATGCTGCACCCAGACATCTTCCTTCAGATAACACAATCTTGGGGGAGGCCAGACATGGATGTTTTTGCCTCCCACCACAATCAGCTGAAGAAATTCTGTTCAAGGACATACCACCCACAAGCATGGAAAGTGGACGCCCTCTCTTTCAGCTGGAATACTCTAACAGTGTATGCATTTCCACCTCTTCCACTAATGACCAAGGTCTTACTGAAAATCAGGGCCGAGCAGCCAAAAGTGATTCTAATAGCCCCGGACTGGCCAAGGTAGCAGTGGTACCCACTGTTACGGAGCCTGTCACACACGAAACCGTGGCCTCTACCACAATGGTCACTCCTTCTGACACAGCACAATTACAAAACTCTGCACTCCAGCCTAAAAACCCTGCAGCCGACAGCCTGGAGAATACCTTGACTCCTCACCAGGAAAAGCTATCCAAGAGAGTGAAGGATATCATCATGGAAGCTCGCAGACCTTCCACGAGAAAGGCATATTCAGCAAAATGGAAAAGATTCCACACTTGGAGCACCGCAAAGGGCCTAGATGCCACAGTGATGAGCATGGCACATATCCTGGAATACTTGGCAGAAATGCTCCACAATGGCCTTTCTTACTCTTCCATAAAAATCCATGCTTCAGCAATTTCAGCAGAATACATTACTGATCCACCTGTCTTCTCTCATCCTCTCCTAAGGCAGTTTCTAAGAGGAATTAAAAACCTCAACCCTCCAAGAAAACCACCAGTGCCTACATGGGACCTTAACTTCATGTTGGAAAAGTTGACTCTACCTCCCTTTGAACCAGCAGCATCTTCAGAGTTACAGTTCCTGTCTTGGAAGACTGCCTTCCTTCTGGCCATAACCTCAGCAAGAAGAGTATCTGAATTGCAAGCACTCATGGCAGTACAACCATTTCTTATTTTTCATCAGGACAGAGTCTCCTTGAGAACCAATCCTTCATTCATGCCAAAGGTGGTATCCAGGGTCTCATTGAACCAAGCTGTTCACCTGCCTGCCTTCTTTCCAAATCCACAAAACAAGGGAGAGAAACTTCTGCATACCCTGGACATTCACAGACAGTTACGCTACTGCTTGAACAGAACTAAGACTTTCAGAAAAACTGACCAGCTGTTGGTAGCATATGCTGCAGGCATTCAAGGCAAAGCAATTTCCAAACAGACAATTTCAAAATGGATAGGAAATTGCATTCAATTCTGCTACATCATGGAAAAACTGTGCCAGCTAACATCAGGCCTCATTCCACCAGAGCCACAGCCACCTCCACAGCCTTTTTAAGAGGGGTGGCTACCAAGGACATTTTAGAAGCTACTACATGGAGCTCCGTGCATACATTTTCCAAGCATTACAATTTGCCCCATATATTCCAGATCCAGAGCAGGCTTTTCTACGGCAGTCCTGCAGGGCATTTTAGCTACACCATCTTTTTCTTAGATCCTACCCACCCCCAGCTTGGCTATGGTAGTCTACCCATATGTAAGGACTGCAGATGCATCCTTGAAGGACATAGTACAGTTTTGTACCTACCATAAATGTAGATGTCCGATAGGTATGCATCTGCAGTCAGGTTTTCCCTCCCTCCTTCCCCTCTGTGGTATTTCTTGGGTACTTATCCCTCTTATAGCTAGCTGGGGTTATCTATTATGGTGTATTTGTTTTATATTACTGTGCATGTTTGGAATATTTTGCATTTCTCCAAATTTAGCCTTCCTTAGAGGGCACCTGGCATCTGGGGCAAGAAAAACTGAGGAAGATGGCGTCGGCTGACACTTTTATACCCCAGGCTCTGGCGCCGGGAAAGGGCGACATCAGCCGATGCCGGACCCAGACTTTGGAATCCGGCTGACCGAAGGGCTGCCTGAGGCAGGACAACCCATATGTAAGGACTGCAGATGCATACCTATCGGACATCTACATTTATGGTAGGTACAAAACTGTACGTACTTCTGATTCCTCTTCTGATCAGGAATTTTCTATACCACCCTGTGAGGATTCAGATGCAGAAGAATTCATCCCATCTGCATCTCCTGAGGATTATTCTTTTGGAGAAACCTTGCATACTTTAAGGGAACATTTTCATTGAGAGAGTCAGGATTTATCTGAATCAAAAAAGAGGCTTAGGGATTTCCTTCTTCCTCAGCATAGGCCTTTGACTATACCTCCTGTATTTAGACATTGTTGATGTTTTCGGAATCAAGCATAGCTCCTGATTCCCTACCTCTGGCTCCTAGTAAGCCAGACAGATATTACAGGGTTCCCGTCTCCCACAATTTTCTATTCAAAAATCCTGCTGCTGATCCTGAAGCTATCTCACAGGGTCCCAAAGGTGTAAAGGCCTCTACAGCCAAAAATCCTACCCCCTTTGATAGAGATTTCAGGGCGCTGGATAGATGGGGAAAGAAGGTTTATACGTCTGCAACCTTGGCAATTATGGCCTTAAACTGCCAGTTTCATATGCTTAAATATCAACAGCATGTTATGGGCTTATTGAAACAGAAAATTATGTTGATTTCTGATTGTGTGGGAAATAAAGAATTATAGGAATTATTGCATGCAGCAGAACAGGGTGGATAGCATACTTTGCAGTGTGGTTTTGATTCCTTGGA
The DNA here is from genome assembly GCF_019279795.1 of Protopterus annectens. Classification (NCBI taxonomy): domain Eukaryota; kingdom Metazoa; phylum Chordata; order Ceratodontiformes; family Protopteridae; genus Protopterus; species Protopterus annectens. The sequence goes on from NC_056730.1 coordinate 152,220,702, forward strand.
GCCCTCTTGCAGGGCTGCAGTTTACTGGATCTGTGATTAGAAGGCATACCTGGCTCAAGGAGAAAAATCTGCCTGATCATGTTAAAGCTAAATTGTTGGATGCCCCTTTACAGCGTGATACTCTGTTTGGTAATAAGGTAAAAGAGGTTTTAAAGAAAATGGAAAACAAAGCTAAATCTATGTAAACTGTAAAAGATTTCTTACAAGTGCAGCCACCCAGATTCAGTAGGCACTGGCCTACTAAAAATGTGTCCTTTCCTGTCTCCAACAGAGCCTCTCAAGGCAAATCCAGGCGCTCAAAAGGCTCTAGATACCAATCACAGGGTTCTTACAGGTCAAAGCAATGGGGTGCCTCCACCTCCAAATCTGGTGGAAACAAAGCACAACCCTACAGTAAGCAGTCTCAATGACTTCCCTCTACCATCACCAAGCACTTATCTTTTGGCAGCCCCCTTGGGGGAAAAATTAGCACTTCATGCTCAAAATTGGCAGTTAATTACCCAGGACAAGTGGGTATTAAACATAGTATCCCAGGAGTACATATTTCATTTCCATACTTTGCCAATTCCAGACGGTTGGCCAGATCTGCCACAAAATCAATGGGCAGAGGGTCAGAAACAAGTTACATCCCTCATGGATATGTGGGCTATTCAACCAGTACCAGAACAGGAAAAAGGACAAGGTTTTTATTCAAGACTGTTCCTGGTACCCAGAAAAGATCATGCCTTGCATCCAGTACTGGACTTGTCGATTTTGAACACGTTCCTGGACATTCCAAAATTCAAAGTGCTGACTTTACAACAGCTACTGCCTATGCTGGGCAGGAACCCTTGGTTAGTGACTCTAGACTTAAGAGGCATACCTATATATCCCAATAAGGGAATCGTGCAGAAGATACTGCCGCTTCAAGGCAGGTTTTATGCATTACCAGTTCTCTGCACTGCCCTTTTGGCTTATCTACTGAGCCCAGGGTCTTTACAAAGTGCCTGGCACCAGTAATTGCATTTTGCAGACAAAGAAGCTTACACATTTATCCTTACCTGGACGACTGTCTCATTCAAGCAGAGAACAAGGACATTCTTCTTGAACATCTGGCGTTTGTAAAAAGGCTTCTAACATGCCTAGGGTACACAATAAACGAAAAGAAATCACAACTGGTACCCTCTCAAAAAATTACATTCCTGGGTGCAAGCTTGAATACAACTGCCCAGATGGCTTTCCTTACGCCAGACAAACAAAGGCAACTGACTGTATACTTCAAACAGATGGCAACAAAAACCCAGTTGCCTGCAAGATGAATTCTGTAGGCTTTGGGGTTCATGGCATCCTGCACTCTACTAATTCCATATGCAAGACTGCATATGAGGAAACTTCAATGGTACCTAAAAAGTTTATGGAGTCAACATTGTCACAGTCTGGAAACAATGATTCCTCTCATTCCCTGCCTACAACAGGAGTTTCTTTGGTGGACAGAGACATGTCACCAGAACAAGGGACTGTCATTCACTCTACCCCCTGCCACCCAAACCCTAACTACAGACGCATCAGACTATGCTTGTGAGGGCCCACCTGGCGGGGAGATGCAGTCAGGGCATATGGAGCCCAAAACAAATGCATCTCCATATCAACCAGAAAGAGATGCTAGATGTTCAGAATGCCCTGACAGCCCTCAAGGACTTACTTCCTCCAGGACAACTACTGATAAAGACGGACAACACCACGGTTATGTGGTACATAAACAAGCAGGGGGGTACCCATTCCTACCCCCTTTGCGGACTAGCCATGGCATTGTGGAACACAGCCTTGACTTACCAAGTACATCTTCAAGCTCATTTCCTGCCAGGAAAACAAAATACTCTGGCAGACCGACCTAAGCAGAAATCTTATGGACCCGTACGAGTGGAAGCTGGATCCACAAGTCTTCAGCATGTTAGCAGAGAAATGGGGGAGCCCAGACATAGATCTATTTGCCTCTCCCCAGAATTATCAACTGGACAAATTCTGCACAAGGACTTATCACAGACAAGCATGGAAAGTGGATGCCCTATCCTTCAGTTGGAAAATCCCATCAGTCTATGCCTTTCCCCCTCTGCCTCTTCTCTGCAAGGTCCTACTAAAGGTCAGACAGGAAAAAACAAAAATGATCCTAATTGCTTCGGACTGGCCTCGCCAGCACTGGTACCGAATTCTAAGGAATATGTCTCCACTCCCTCCTTGGTACTTGCCTCAAATACCTCATCTGCCGTCTCAGCAGAAAAATCAAATTCTGCACACTCATCTCCAAACTCTGAACCTTGCGGCATGGCTGATCATGTAATTATTCAAACACCACCTCTCAGTAAATCTGTGATGGATGTCATTTTGGAAGCCAGAAGGCCTAGTACTAGAAAATCTTATGCTGATAAATGTAAGAGATTCTGTGCTTGGAACCAAACACAAGGAACGGACACAGCAAAACCAAATATCCCTCAGATTTTACAATACTTGACTGAGATGCTTGACAAGGGCCTATCTTTTTTTTCAGTAAAAATCCATGCCTTTGCCATCTCGGCTCATTACAACATGGAGCCTCCCATATTTTCTCATCCTCTACTAAAGCAGTATCTTAGAAGGGCCAAAAATTTAAGGCCTCCCAGAAGATCAACAACTCCTGCATGGGTCCTCAATTTTGTGCTGGAAAATCTCACCCTGCCTCCTTTTGAACCAGCAGCTACTGCTGATATAAAGTTTTTGTCTTGGAAAACAGCTTTCCTTTTGGCAATCACTTCACCAAGAAGGGTTTCAGAACTACAGGCTCTCATGGCTGTGGAGCCTTTTATTACATTTTACCCGGACAGGGTGTCCCTCAGGACCAATCCTAATTTTATGCCTAAGGTGGTATCCAGTGTGACTCTTAACCAGACCATTCACCTGCCAACATTTTACCCAAATCCGCAGAACAAGGAGGAGCGGATTCTGCATTCATTGGACATACACAGTCTACTTAAGCAGGGCCAAATCTCTAAGAAGGTCTGAGCAACTACTGGTGGCATTTGCTTCAGGATCAGAGGGGAAGGCTATATCAAAGCAGATTATTTCTAAGTGGATAAGCCCCTGCATTCGTTTCTGCTACTTGCATCATGGTAAACCTGTGCCCAAGGGAATCTGGTCACATTCCACCAGGGCTGCCTCTACCGCAGCAGCCTTTCTCAGAGGAGTTCCAACCAAAGACATTCTAGAAACTGCTACCTGGAGCTCTGTTCATACCTTCACAAAGCATTATCATTTGCCTCTGTTCTCTAAATCCAGGGCAGACTTTGCCACTGCAATTCTGCAGGGCCTTATAGCAGCTCCTAATGCTATTTAGTTCCATCCTCCCATCCATAGCTTTGGGATTTTACCCAAATGTAATGACTGCAACAGTGAAACACGAAGAACATAGTACAGTTGTGTACACTTAACATAAATGTTGATGTTCGAGTGTATTCACTGTTGCAGTCCTGGTTACCCTCTCTCCAGCCCCCTAACTTTGGCTATACCTCTACTTTCCTTTACTATGCTTAAAAGCCTTTTTGTTGTATTTGCTTTTTTGTTGGAGGTTTACCATTGTACTTTTATATTTAATTGCTCCCCATTGGGGGGCACCTGACATCAGGGACAAGAAAAACTGAAGTAATGGCGTTGGCTGCATGTTTTATACCCCTGACGACCTGACGTCATGGAAGAAGGGACAGCAACAGACGCAGGATCCAAGACTTTGTTAATCAGGCCGACTGAGGTATACCTGCAAGCAGATAACCCAAATGTAATGACTACGACAGTGAATACACTTGAACATCTACATTTATGGTAAGTGTACACAGCTGTACTTTCTCTGCACTGCCCTTTGGCTTATCTACTGCGCCCAGGGTATTCACAAAATGCCTAGCTCTAGTCATTGCATTTTGCAGACAGAGAGATATTCAAATATACCCTTACCTAGACGATTGTCTAATTCTGGCAGAAAGCCAGGACGTACTATTAAATCATCTGGCATTTGTAAAGAAATTACTAACTTATCTGGGGTACGCCATAAACAAAATCGCATCTTGTACCCTGCCAACAAATTGTATTCCTGGGAGCAAGCTTGAATACACCTTCCCAGATGCCCTACCTCACGCCAGAGAAACAAGTTCATCTGACAGCCTGTTTCAAACTACTGGCCACAAAGACCCAGCTATCTGCAAGGAAAATACTGCAAGCCCTGGGGTTCATGGCCTCTTGCATTCTACTAATTCCATATGCAAGACTGCATATGAGGAAACTACAATGATATCTAAAAAGCCATAGTCAACATTCACAGGATCTAGAATCAATGATTCCTATCATATCTTGTCTAAAGATAGAGTTCCTGTTGGGGGCGAAGGCCTTCTACCAAAACAAGGGACTGCCATTCACTCTCCCCATGCTGCCCAAACTCTAACAGACGCATCAGACTATGCATGGGGGGCTCACTTTGCAGGGTAGTGCATTCAGGGCAAATGGAACTCAAGTCAAATGCACCTGCATATCAATCAAAAATAAATGTTAGCTGTACAGAATCTCTGACAGCCTTCAAGGACCACATTGTTCCAGGACAATTATTGGTAAAGACGAACAACACTACTGTTATGTGGTACATAAACAAGCAGGGGGGAACCCAATCTTACCCTCTCTGCAGACTAGCCATGACTCTGTGGAAAACGGCCTTGAGCTACCAAGTGCACCTACAAGCTCAATTCCTGCCAAGAAAGCTAAATACACTGGCAGATAACCTAAGCACAAATCTCATGGACACACACGAATGGAAACTGTAACCAAAGATGTCCTTCAAGGATGCATCTGCAGTCATAACAAATGGGTTGTCCTGCCTCAGGCAGCCCTTCGGTCGGCCGGATTCCAAAGTCTGGGTCTGGCCTTGGCTGATGTCGCACTTCACCCGACGTCATAGCTCCTTGGGTATAAAGGCATCAGCCGACGCCATTTTCCTCAGTCTTTCTTGCCGCGCGGTGCCCGAAGCAGAAGCTGTTCGCAAGTGCCGGTCGGTCAGATCCAGAGATTTCAACCACGAAGACTTCTAAAAGCTAAGTACCCGTTGGGGACTCTTTCTTGCCTCAGCCGATGTCAGACAAAGTAAATAATTGTTTAACTTGTGGGAAACAAATACCTCATAAGGATTTCCACTCTTACTGCCTTCCTTGCTTAGGCCCAGACCACGACGTATCAGCTTGTTTAGCCTGTGCTTCCTTCAACCGACGGACACTTAGACGTCAGTCGGAGTTTGCAGAAGAGTTTTTTGGCTCCACTTTTGCATATAAAATGTCGTCGGATACTCCGACTACACATTTAGCTAAAAAACGCAAGGAAAAGGACCGACACTCGCGGCCCGCGGTTTCGGCTGAAACCACGGTTAGGCCTACCGCAAGTGTCTCTGTTTCGGCTGAAACAGAGTCCTCGGTTCTCCCTTCGGCCGAAAGCATGCCTTCGATAACCGAGGCCACACAGGCCATGGCCGAGTCGGCTACAGATATTCCTACTGAAGAAGCAGGCACACAAGATTTGTCTGACACTATTCCGTTGGACATCTCTACTCCTGCACGTGGGGCAGCTAGACCCCCTGCTTCTATGTCTATCAAGGCCTTTTCCAGGGCTAAAGCAGCCAAACTTGCCAAGGCCTTACCTACAAAAGCTCCCTCTCACAGGCCTACCTCAAGTTCTCAGATTCTCAGCCTTGCTGAGGACCTTATTTCTCTGATCAGGGGATCCCAACCTCACCCAGACAGGGCCTCACAGCCCCCTCCTGAAAAGAGGCCTAGGACTGAACCCCCTGAACCTCTCTCCTCTGACTATTCCTCGGATGGTTCAGATTTATCTGACCATCAGGAAGGCCCATACTCACCTTATGAGGATTCTGATGCAGAAGACTCCATTCCTTCTGCCTCACCTCCAGAAGAGTTTTCATTTGGGGAAACCCTACACTCTGAGGGAACACTTCCAATGGCAGGGTCAGGATTTTTCTGATTCTAGGAAAAGGCTAAGGACTTTTTTACACTTACCACAGCATAGGCCTTTAGCCATACCACCTGTACTACCAGTTGTTGATGATGCATACAATGATGCCAGTACTGCCCCTGATTCTCTTCCCCCGGCCCCTGCCAAACCTGACAGATACTACAGGGTCCCGGATTCTCATTTCCATTTGTATAAGGCCCATGCTGCAGACCCAGAAACCATTTCTCAGGGCCCTAAGGGTGTTGCAGCTGCCTCTGCCAAAAACCCACTACCCTCTGAAAGAGAATCTAGAGCATTAGAGAGATGGGGTAAAAAGGTTTATACATTGGCTACTCTTTCTGCCAGGGCTTTAAACTGTCAATTTCACATGATACAGTACCAGGAATTTTTGTTAGATCAGCTGAATAAAAAGCTGGCCTCTCCTGAACCTTTAGACCGTAAGTCCCTTCAGGAATTGGTACACAACTCTCAGCAGGTCAGTAGTCATTTCTTAAAATGTAGCTATGATGCACTGGAGGCTTCATTTAGATCAGCTATGACTGGAGCAGTGATTCGAAGGCATGCCTGGTTAAAAGAACAATCCTTACCAGACCATGTTAAGTCTAAACTCCTAGATGCCCCTATGGAGAAACAAAGTTTATTTGGCTCCCCTGCACAGGAGGTTCTAAAGAAAGTGGAAGAAAAAGCAAAATCTGTCCAAACAGTCAAGGATTTTCTGCAGGTCCAACCTCCGAGGTTTAGCAGAAATTGGCCTTCAAAGAATTGGTCCTTTCCAGACACCTCCAGAGCACAGAGAGGCAGAAATAGACGCCCAAGAGGCAGAGGTCAATCAAGGGGTGCCTACAGGGGTCGTCAGTGGCAACCTGCCAACCAGAGAAGTGCCGCCACAGCAGCGACTGCAACCACTTCCACAGGACAGACACAATGACTTTGCTCTGATTCCGCCTACCAGGGACCAACTGGAAGCACCCTTGGGCGGAAAGCTAGCTTTATTTTCAAAAAACTGGCATTGCATTACAGGAGACAAATGGACTTTACAATCAATAGACAAGGGCTACAGGTTTCACTTCCACACTCTACCAAAAAAGAGAGGAATGCTAAACCTTCCACCAAGCCAGAAATTAGAGGCTCTAAAACAAATCATCAGCTTACTAAGGGATGAGAGCAATAGAAAAGGTACCATCTATGGAACAAGGCCAAGGATTTTACTCCAGACTATTCCTTGTACCAAGAAAAGAAAATCAATGGAGGCCTATTCTCGACTTGTCCGCACTAAACACATATCTCATTGTTCCAAAATTCAAAATGCTGACCCTACAGCAACTTCTTCCCATGTTGGGCAAGGAGTCTTGGCTGGTGACTCTAGATCTCAAGGAGGCATACCTGCACGTCCCTATAAGACCAGATTGCAGAAGACACCTCAGATTTCTTGCAGGATCAGATCATTATCAATTCTCAGCATTGCCCTTTGGCTTATCTACTGCGCCCAGAGTATTCACGAAATGCCTGGCATCAGTAATTGCTCATTGCAGGCTTCAGGGAATTCAAATATACCCATACCTGGACGACTGCCTAATACAAGCGGACAACAAGACAAAATTAATAAAGGATTTGGCCAATGTCATACAACTGCTGCAAGCCTTGGGATACACAGTCAACATACAAAAGTCAAGACTAGTGCCATCCCAAAGGATAACATTTTTGGGTGCAGAACTGGACACAAAAACTCAGATGGATTTTCTCAGAGGAAAAACAAAAGCAACTACCAGTCTATTTCATGGCATTAACAAGACAAACTCAGCTTACTGCAAGGAAAGTCCTGCAAGCCCTGGGTTACATGGCATCCTGCATAATCTTGATCCCACATGCCAGGCTGCATATGAGAAAGTTACAATGGTACCTAAGGAATGTATGGTCTCAACACAAACACAGTCTAGAAGCCCTGATACCAATCATTCCATGCCTGAAAAAAGAATTCCTGTGGTGGGCTCAGGCCTGTCAGATAAACAGAGGATTGCCTTTCCACAAACAACATCCAAGGCAGACCATCACCACGGACGCCTCAGACCTAGGCTGGGGGGCACACATGGAAGACAAGTGTATCCAAGGCCTATGGTCCCAAGACCAGCTGAATCTACACATAAATCTAAAGGAGATGCTGGCAGTGAAGCATGCAATCGAGGCATTCAGACCATTCCTCCAGCAAGGACACCTGCTGATAAGGACGGACAATACCACAGTCATGTGGTACATCAACAAACAGGGATGCACACATTCATACCCTCTATGCCGGATGGCAATGGACCTGTGGAACTTGGGCCTGAATCTCAACATCCAACTGCAGGCCAGATTTATGCCAGGGAAAGAGAATTCACTAGCAGACAGCTTAAGCAGAACTACCACGGATGCTCACGAATGGATGCTGCATCCAGATATCTTCAAAACCATAACAAAGAAATGGGGAATGCCAGAGATAGACCTGTTCGCCTCCCCACTCAACCACCAACTGAAGAAATTCTGCTCAAGAGTATACCACCCACTTGCCTGGAGGGTGGACTCCCTTTCTTTCAGCTGGAAGGCCCTGACAGTATATGCCTTTCCACCTCTCCCGTTGATGTACATAGTTCTACTGAAGATCAGAGAGGAACAGCCAAAGGTAATTCTGATAGCTCCAGACTGGCCAAGGCAACATTGGTACCCGCTACTGAGAAGTATGTCTCGGACGCACTCATGGCCTCTCCCTCTATGTCCTTTACTTCTAACACAGAACAACTACAAGACCCTGCATCCAAACTTAAAAACGCTGCAGCTAACTGCTTGGAAAATTACATAAAACAAAACCAACCTGATTTATCTCAGAGGGTTAAGGACATAATCCTGGAGGCTCGCAGACACTCCACAAGGAAAACATATTCAGCCAAATGGAAAAGATTCCTCATTTGGAGTGCAGAAAAGGGAGAAAATGTCACACTGGCAAACCTAGCACACATCCTGGAATACTTAGCAGAACTGTTCCACAATGGCCTGTCCTATTCTTCCATTAAGATTCATGCATCAGCAGTTTCAGCAGAGTACAACATGGATCCTCTTGTCTTCTCTCATCCTCTCCTCAGACAATTTTTGAGAGGGATCAAAAATGTAAAGCCTCCACGGAAACCACCTCTGCCTGCATGGGATCTCATTTTTCTGCTAGAAAAATTAACACTTCCCCCTTGTGAACCAGCAGCAACAGCAGACTTACAGTTCTTATCTTGGAAAACTGCCTTCCTGCTAGCAATCACTTCAGCAAGAAGGGTATCTGAATTACAGGCATTAATGGCAGTGCAGCCTTTCCTTATCTTCCACCAGGATAGAGTGTCTCTGAGAACCAATCTTACTTTTATGCCAAAGGTAGTATCCAGGGTATCCTTGAACCAAGCTATTCATTTACCTACATTCTTCCCCAACCCACAGAACAGGGGGGAAAAACTACTACACACCTTGGATGTACACAGACAACTGCGCTACTATCTGGACAGAACTAAGGCCAGCAGAAAAACTGACCAGCTTCTGGTAGCATATGCAACAGGAGTGCAAGGAAAAGCAATTTCAAAACAGACAATCTCAAAATGGATAGGAAATTGCATTCGATTCTGCTACTCATTTCATGGAAAGACGACTCCTGAAAATATCAGGCCTCACTCCACAAGAGCTACAGCCCACCACTACAGCTTTCCTACGAGGAGTGGCTACCAAAGACATTTTAGAAGCTGCTACTTGGAGCTCCGTGCATACATTTGCCAAGCATTATAATCTTCTTTTATACTCCAGATCCCGAGCAGGTTTTGCAACTGCTGTTTTACAAGGGATCTTAACTACACCATCATTACCTTAGTGCCTCCTCCCCCAGTTTGGCTATGGTATTCTACCCATTTGTTATGACTGCAGATGCATCCTTGAAAGACATAGTACAGTTTTGTACCTACCATAAATGTAGATGTCTGATAGGTATGCATCTGCAGTCAGGATTACCCACCCTCCTTCCCCTCTGTGGTATTCCTAGGGTACTTACCCCTCTTTTAGCTAGCTGGGGTAATCTATTATGGTGTATTTGTTTGTATGTATATATGTATATATATATATATATATTTTGCTTTCTACTGTTTGGAATTTTCTACATTTATCCAAATTTAGCCTTCCTAGAGGGCACCTGACATCTGGGGCAAGAAACACTGAGGAAAATGGCGTCGGCTGATGCCTTTATACCCAAGGAGCTATGACGTTGGGTGAAGTGCGACATCAGCCGAGGCCAGACCCAGACTTTGGAATCCGGCCGACCGAAGGGCTACCTGAGGCAGGACAACCCATTTGTTATGACTGCAGATGCATACCTATCGGACATCTACATTTATGGTAGGTACAAAACTGTACTATATTCAACTTGTTGAGAAACAAATGAGGGATCCCAGAGATAGACCTGTTTGCCTCCCCTCAGAACTACCAATTGGACAAATTCTGAACAAGGACTCCCCACAAACAAGCTTGGGATGTGGATGCCCTGTCCTTCACCTGGAAAAAAACTATCAGTTTATGCCTTCCCCCTCTGCCTCTCCCATCTAAAGTGCTACTAAAGATCCAACAGGACAAACCAAGGACAATACTGATTGCACCAGACTGGCCATGCCAACACTGATACCCTCTCTTGTGCAGTGCGTCACTGCTGGCACCATGGCATCTGCCTCAAGATACCTGTCGTGCTGTCCCAGCAGGAGGGCCAGATTCTGCACCCACAGCTTCAAACCCTGAACCTTGCTTCCTGGCTAATTACCTGATCTCTCCGTTACCATCCCTCAGTAAGCAAGTGATCATTCTTGAGGCAAGAAGGCCTAGTACTGAAAATAATCTGCTGAAAAATGGAAAAGATTCTGTTCCTGGAGCCATACTCAGGGGATGGGCACGGCAGTGCCCAATTTACCTCGTATTCTTCAATACTTAACTGAGATGCTTCACAAGGGCATTTCCTTTTCTTCCATCAAAATTCATGCCTTATCTATTTCAGCACATTACAATACAGAGCCACCCCTCGTCTCTCGTAAACTGCTGAAGCAATTCCTCAGAGGGGCCAAAAACATAACTTTGTATAGGAAAAGCTCATTCTACCTCCCTTTGAGCCAGGTGCAAATGCAGAGTTGAAATTCCTTTCTTGGAAAACCGCCTTCCTTCTAGCCATCACTTCAGCAGTAAGGGTGTCTGAATTACAGGCCTTCATGGCATTGGAGCCTTTCATCATCTTTCATGTGGACAGGGTGTCCCTCAGGACCAATCCTTCCTTTATGCCCAAGGTGGTATCCAGTGTTGCCTTTAGTCAGTCCATTCATTTGCCAACCTTCTTTTCTAATGCACAGAACAAAGTGGAACGAATACTGCACTCCTTGGACATGCACAGACAACTTAGATTTTACTTAGACAGGACTAAGCCTTTCAGGAAATCTGAACAGCTTCTGGTTGCATTTGCTGCAGGGGCAGGGGGGGGGGGGGGCATTTCAAAGGAAACCATTTCTAAGTGGATAGGCCATTGCATTAATTTGTGCTATAAGCACCATATAAAACCTACCCCACAGGGGATAAGACCACATTCCACCAGGGCTGCATCTACCTCTACAACCTTTCTCAGAGGTGTTCCTACCAGGGACATCCTAGCATCTGCTATCTGGAGTTATGTACATACCTTCACCAAGCATTACCACTTGCCAGTTTTTCCTAAATGCAGAGCTGGCTTTGCCACTGCAGTCTTGCAGGGCCTTATAGCTGGTCCTAATGCTATCTACTTACCTCCTCCCATCCTTAGCTTTGGGAATATGCCGAAATGTGATGACTGCAACAGTGAAAGACGAAGAACATAGTACAGTTGTGTACACTTACCATAAATGCAGATGTTCGAGTGTATTCACTGTTGCAGTCCTGGTTACCCTCCCTCCAGTCCCCTGACTTCTATTGACTATACTTTGCTTAAAGCTTTCTGGTGTATTTGCTCTTTTGTTGGAGGTGTAACCTTGTATATAATTGCTTCCCATTGTGGGGGCACCTGACATCTGGGGTAAGAAAAACTGATGTAATGGCATTGGCTGCATGCTTTATACCCCTGACTACCTGACGTCATGGAAGATGAGACTGCAACCGACGCAGGACCCCAGACTTTGATAATCAGGTCGACTGAGGGCTACCTGCAAGCAGATAACCCATATGTGATGCCTGCAACAGTGAATACACTCGAACATCTCCATTTATGGTAAGTGTACAAAACTGTCTTTTCTTATATGTAGAAACATAGAGTTAAGGATAATCCACTCCCTGTAAGACTTTCTTGTTTAAAAACAACAGAGTTTGCTTGGAAGTTTTCAGATGAGAAATACCAGAATCTCTTCATTTACACACACAGCTGAAGGAATTGCCTGAGGCTAGTTCAAACACTTTTTAAGTTCAAGTTATTGATAGTATTGATGTCAGTACCTTAAGTGGTTGCAGTTGCTGCAGCAAGTCGATCCAGTGTGTAACTTCTTGACACTGGATAGATGTTCTTCATGTTTCACTGTTGCAGTCATCACACTTGGTTTATCCTGCCAGGGGTAGCCTTCAGTTGGCTCGAATACCAGAGGTTTATTATTTCTGCGTCTGTTGCTGTCACTTTAGGAATGACGTCAGGTAGTCAGTGGTATAAAATCAGGCAGCTGAAGCCATTGCATCAGTCTTTCTTTCCGAGGAGCCCGAAGCAGAAGCAGTTTGCACAAGTGCTGGTCGGCCGCTACAGGAGTTTTCTTTTCCAAATTGAAATTGGGGATCCTTTTTTCTCGGTCTAACCAGTGTCAGAAAAAGTTAACAATCGTCTCTTCTGTGGAAAGCAAATGTCACACCGAAACTTCCATTCTTACTGCACCACCTGTTTAGGCACAGACCACGATGTCCCTCGCTGTCGCTTTTGTGCTTTGTTCAACACCAGAAGTATATGTCTTTGGGTCCTTATTGTAGCTTAATATTTTTGCTCTCAGTCCTTGTATTCCGATATGACTTCGGTAAGCCATCCGACTACCGATGATCTGAAAAAACATAAGGCTCAACACAGAGACAGACCGCACTGGTCCAAAACTGCTGACGACGCTTCCGTTAAGCTAGTCATCAGTTCTGTAGTCCTCAGTGTGGCACTTTCGCTGCTCCTGATGCTCGCTTCTGTGGATTTGCAGGCCACTACCGTTTGGTGTCCCGTGTGCCACGAGACTCTTTTTCGACTAAGGATTCTGTGGATGTGTCTACCTTGGATGGGTCTGGAGCCGCTGAGCAGTCACCGGCTTCAGGGGAAGTTCTTCGCACTACTAATACTCGACACAGACCCACAACTTCTTTCGCGTCTTCAGTACTTTCTAAAACTACCGAGTTTCTAAGGCCCAGGGTACGAACTACGCCTAAAAAAATGATGACCCAAACTCTGGCACCTGCTTCCCTGCCTCAATCTCAAATGCTTAAAATGGCGGAAGACCTTATGCTTATTAGGGGAAGCCAGTCTACCCCTTCCGAAAGAAAGAGAAACTTGTCCCTAGTAGTTATATCTGAATGGGAGTCCAATGACTGCTTTTTCTCAATATGAAGACATGCAACCCTTCTCTGCTTTTGGGGATTCGGATGCAGGGGAATTTAATTCCTTCTGCCTCTCCTCCCGAGGATTTTTCATTTGGTGAAACCCTACATACTTTAAGGGAGCATTTCCAATGGGAATGTCAGGACTATCCTCAGTCAAAAAAAGAGACTCTGGGAATTCTTAGTTTTGCCACAGCACAGACCTTTATCCATTCCTCCTGTACTGGAGACTGTGGATGATGATTTTATGGTATCCAGTTTGACTCCTGACACCCTTTCTCCTGCTCCCACAAAACTTGACAGGTACTACAGAGTCCCTGACTCTCACAAATTCCTTTTCAAAAATCCTACTGCTGACCCAGAGGTCATCTCCCAAGGACCTAAAGGAATTAAAGCAATCTTAGCTAATAATCCCACCCCTTCAGACAGGGATTCCCGAGCTTTAGACAGATGGGGTAAAAAAGTATACACCTCTACAACTCTTGCTATTAGAGCACTAAATTGTCAGTTCCACATGCTGAAATAGCAGCAGCATACCACGGAACTCCTCAAACAAAAAAATATCTTCCTTTCCTGCTTGTGCAGAAAATAAAGAATTACAAGAGTTTATGCATTCTGCAAACTAAGTTACTAAGCACACCTTCCAATGTGGCTTTGATGCCCTAGAAGCATCTTACAGGACAGCTGTTACTGGTTCTGTCCTTAGAAAGCATGCCTGGCTTAAGGAACACACCTTGCCAAACCCTGTCAAATCAAAATTACTGGACGTACCACTGAACAAAGACAATTTGTTTGGCACCAAGACAGAATCCGTTTATAAAAAAAAAAAAAAAGCGAAATCTATGCAGACAGTTAAAGACTTTTTTACTGGTCCAGCCTCTCAGGTTCAGTAGGCATTGCCCCTCCAAGCACTTGTACTTTCTGGCCCCCTCTAGGCTAGCTCAGCCCAGACCCAGGGGAAGCAGAACCCCCAGACAGCAGTCCCAGGGAATGCAGAGACCTAAGCAATGGAGTTCCTCTTCTTCAAAAACATGGAGTGCTAAGCCACCCCCTTAGGGTAAAAACTCACAATGACTTTACACCTCCACCCTTACCTCTGCCCACCTGCTTGTGCCCCTAGGAGGAAAACTCTCCTTTCATGCAAACAACTGAGCCTCTATTACCAGTGACCGTTGGGTCCTCAACATAGTGTCCCAGGGATACAAATTTTATTTCCACACTCAGCCAACCCCAAAAGGGTTCCCAGATCTTTCTCCAAACCTGTGGGCAGAGGCCAAAAAGCAAGTCCTTTCCCTGCTCTCCATGAAGGCAATACAGCATGTTCCTGCAGACCAGATAGGCCAAGGTTTCTATTCCAGACTCTTCTTCCTATGCTTTCCAAGGATGCTTAGCTAGCCACCCTAGACCTAAGAGGCCTACCTTCACATCCCAATCAGGGAATCTTGCAGGAAATATCTACGTTTCAGGCCAGGATCTATGCACTTTCAGTTCTCTGTGCTTCCCTTTGGCTTATCTACTGCTCCCAGAGTTTTCACAAAATGCCTGGCTCCAGCCATTGCTTTTTGCAGACCAAGAAATATTCAAATTTTCCTCTACGTAGACGATTGCCTGATTCAGGGAGACAGTCAGGGAAAGCTGTTACTGCACCTGACCTTTGTAAAGGACCTACTGACCTCCTTGGGGGGTATACTGTCAGCGAAAAGAAATCTAAACTAGTTCCCACACAAAAAATTGTATTCCTGGGAGCAAGCCTGGACACAGCATCCCAGATGGCATTCCTTACTCCAGAAAAACAAGCCGACCTGACAGGCTGCTTCTCTTAACTAGCCACCAGAACCTAATTATCTGGAAGGAAAATCCTGCAAGCTGTAGGGTTCATGGTCTCCTGCATTCCACTCATTCCATATGCCAGACTGCAGATGAGGAAACTACAGTGGTACCTAAAAAGCCTTTGTTGTCCATACTCTCAACACCTGGAAACTATCATACCAATGATACCCTGTCTAAAGAAAGATTTTCTTTGGTGGGCAGCAGCATGCAACCACAACAAGTGACTTCCCTTCTCACAACTCCATGCCACCCAGACCCTCACCACAGCTTGGGACCTTAACTTTGTGTTGGAAAAGCTCACCCTACCCCCCTTTGAGCCTGCAGCTTCAGCAGAGTTAAATGTCCTCTGTTGGAAAACAGCCTTGCTTCTGGTCATCACTTCAGCTGGAAGTGTTTCAGAGCTAGAAACTCATGGCTGTAGAACCCTTCATCTTTTTCCATGCTGACAGGGTCTCCCTCAGGAGTAACCCGTCCTTCATGCCTGAAGTGGTGTCCAGTGTGGCTCTCAACCAATCCCATTAATTTACCGACCTTTTTCCCTAACCTACTAAACAAGGGGGAAAGGATTCTGCACTCTCTAGATGTGCACAGACAGCTCAGATTCTATCTGGATAGGACTAAATCTTTAGAAAAACACACCAATTGCTAGTCAGCTTTGCAGTAGGGGCAGAGGGTAAGGCCATATCCAAACAATCCCCAAATGGATAGCACACGGCATCCATTTCTACTACAAACAACACGGGAAACCGCCACCAAAGGAGGTTAGGATGCACTGCACTAGGGCTATCTCCACCTCCGCAGCTTTTCTAAGAGGTGCCCCCAGCAGGGACATCCTGAAGGCTGTAACATGGACTTCTGTTCATACCTTCACCAAGCATTACCACCTGCCTATCTTCTCCAAATCCAGGGCAGGCTTTGCCACTGTAGTCTAGCAGGGCATCCTAGCCAGCCCCCAGTTTTCTTGACTGCCTCCACCCTTTTCTTCAGCTTTGGGAATCAACCCAAGTGTCATGACTGCAACAGTGAAACCGAAGAACATAGTACAGTTCTGTACACTTACTATAAATGTAGGTGTGCGAGTGTATTCACTGTTGCAGTTCTCTCTCTCTCTCTCTCTCTCTCTGTCTCTGTATCTCTCCCTCTCTCCTTACAGGGGAAGTTAGCTATTTACTTTCTACTGGTGGTGTTCTTCCACCATAACCTAGCTCCCTATTTGGGGGCTCCTGACAGTTTGGGCAAGAAAAACTGATGTAATGGCCTCAGCTGCCTGATTTTATACCAGTGATGACCTGATGTCAGTCCTGGAGTGACAGCAACTGATGCAGAAATGCTAAGCCTCAGGTATTCGGGCCGACTGAGGGATAACCCTGGCAGGATAACCCAAGTGTGATGACTGCAACAGTGAATACACTCTAACATCTACATTTATGGTAAGTGTACACAACTGTACTTTCCTTCAGACTCATTTAGTAAGGACTGATGATATCTTTCATGTCTTTTCTTAGCAGACATCCAGCTCTAGAGATTTTGGCATCAACCACAGATACAGGTATTGACCAGAGATCCAGTAGGAATGGCAGATCAGAGATAAGTGTAGGTTTCACTTCATCTTTTAGTAGCACTGGAACTGTAGGCTTTGTTAGCTTGGTGTACAGTATTTAAAACCTTGCCAAACTTCTAGCCCATCCTCTTTGCCAACAATGGTTTGCCAGCTAATCTTGTGTCCTGATTGCATCACTTGTACCAGTGTTTTTTTTTTTCCTGCTTAAAGAAAACAACTCTGGCCACTATGTTTCTGAAGTTTATTTGTGCATTTTTTTAATATATTCATGTTTTATTAATATTTTAATTTCTTCATGATCTTTCTGTTTTATAATATGTAAATCTAGTTGGACTTTTTTTTTTTTTTGCCATTTCTGCAGTTTTTACTTTTTTGAAAGCAGCAACATGCGAAACCACAGTGATACTCCTTGCCTTGATGTTCATCGTGTTACCCTGCTGCAGTCATCACACTCTGGTTATCCTGTCGTCAGGCGGTCCCGCAGTCGGATGGAATTCCAAAGTCTTGGTCCGGCGTTGGTTGCTGTCACTTCTTCCCTGACGTCAGTGCGCCAGGGGGTATATATAATGCATCTGGCGCTATTTTCTCCAGTCTTTCTTGCCGCGCGGTGCCCGAAGCAGAAGCAGTTCGCAAGTGTCGGTCGGCCGACTCCTGAGATTTTCAAAGTCGAATTTCAGATCCGAAGTCTTCAATAAAGCTAAGTACCCCATTGGGGAAACTTTTCTTGCCTCAGACTGATGTCAGAAAAAGTTAACAATTGCATTTCTTGTGGGAAGCAAATACCTCCTAAGGATTTTCATTCTTACTGCATACCTTGCTTAGGCCCAGACCACAACGTCACTGGTTGTCGTTTTTGTGCTAGGTTTAATAAGCGCACTACTAAAAGATGCTTTGACTACGCACGACACTGCTTCGGTAAAAAATTTAACTACACTATGCCGTCGGAGCAATCGACTACCAGCGTGCACAAAAAACGCAAGGATAAGGACAGGCAGCCTAGACCCAAACCAGACTCCGAGGCCTCGGCTGGTCCGGTCTCCGGTTCTCCCGTCTTCAGTGAGGCTCCGACGCAGCCCCTGGCTACCACAGATCTGGAACTCGAGACCGCTTTGGAGCTCTTGTCGGAAAGTACTAGGCCGACGCAGCCATTTTGTTTAGCCCCTACCAACGACACTGCTGATAAAGATGTCGGTACTGCAGAAACACCTTCGGTTTCTGAAGGCGTCTTCAGACTGACTACGCTCACCATAAAAACGTTTCCTAAGACTAAGGCTCCTGTTAAACCTAAAAAGACTGCACTTCAGTCTCCAGTTCAAGGCCCCATGCCTAAGAAACAGATGCTCAAAATGGCTGAAGATTTGATCCTTTAATCAGGGGTTCCCAACCCCCACCTGACAAAAGGCCTAGACAAGAGGAAGATTATGCCTCCTCTGAACAAGTGTCTATTTCCTCAGGCTCCTCTGAGGACCAAGATTACTCCTTCTCCCCTTATGAAGATTCTGATGCTGAGGATTCTATTCCCTCAGCTTCTCCTCCTGAAGACTACTCCTTTGGGGAAACTTTACACACTATGAGGGAACATTTTCACTGGGAAGGTCAGGACTACTCTGACTCAAAGAAAAGGCTCAGAGTTTCTTTTACTCCCCCAGCACAGACCACTTGCCATCCCCCCAGTTTTAGACATTGTGGATGATATTTACTTAAAATCCAGTTTGAACCCAGATTCTCTGCCTCCTGCTCCAGCCAAACCTGACAGATGCTATAGAGTGCCTGACTCACACAAATTCCTTTATTTAGCCCTGCTGCTGATCCAGAGACAATCTCCCAGGGTCCCAAAGGGGCTAAGGCTTCTATGGCAAAAAAATCCTGTACCCGCTGAAAGGGACTCCAGAACATTAGACAGGTGGGGGAAAAAGGTTTACACCTCAGCCACTCTAGCTATCAGCCACTCTAGCTATGAGGGCACTAAATTGCCAATTCCACATGCTAAAATATCAGCAATTTCTAATGTCTCAGTTAAAACAAAAAATGAGCACACTCCCTCAGCAGTCTGAATTGAAAGAAATGTAGGATCTCTTTCATGCAACTGAACAGGTGGGCAAACATACTTTACAATGTGGGTTTGATTCTTTGGAGGCTTCCTGCAAAGCAGCTGTCACTGGGTCTGTTGTACGTAGGCATGCTTGGTTAAAGGAACAAACTCTGCCTGATCATGTTAAAGCAAAGCTTCTAGATGCTCCCTTACAACAGGATGTTCTTTTTGGAGTTAAAGCAGAAGAAGTCTTAAAGAAAATGGAGGATAAGGCAAAATCTATGCAGACAGTCAAAGATTTTCTACAGGTACAGCCCCCTCGCTTCAGCAGAAATTGGCCAACAAAAAATTGGTCCTTTCCAGCTACTGACAGACCACAGAGGGGTAAATACAGATGCCCAAGAGGCAGAGGACAACCACAAGGCCAGTACAAACCTCGACAATGGGGCACTGCAACACAGAAGGGAGGAGAAGACAGGTCCCAGACTACCAGAAGGCGAACTCAATGACTTGCACCTCATCTGGCCAAACAACACTCTCTTGACAGCCCCCTTGGGAGGAAAACTCGCACTTTTTACAGACAACTGGCACATTGTCACAAAGGACAAATGGGTCCTAGACATAATTTCACGAGGATACAGATTCCATTTTCACACCTTGCCAATGAAAAGAGGAATGCCAAACCTGCCACAAAATCAATGGGCAGAGGCACAAAAACAAATTACAGCTCTCATGGACATGAGAGCCATTCAACTGGTACCTACTGGAGAGCAAGGCCAAGGATTTTACTCAAGACTCTTTCTAGTCCCCAGAAAGGACAATGCCTGGAGACCAATTCTGGACCTTTCAGTTCTAAACACCTTCTTACAAGTTTCCAAATTCAAGATGCTAACACTACAGCAGCTTCTTCCCATGTTAGGCAAGAAAGCATGGCTAGTAACGTTGGACCTCAAGGAGGCATACCTGCATGTCCCTATCAGACAAAGTTGCAGAAAATACCTCCGCTTCATTTCAGGTTCAACCCATTACCAATTCTCTGCACTGCCCTACTGTGCCCAGGGTCTTCACAAAATGCCTGGCACCAGTAATTGCATACTGCAGACAAAGAGGAATTCAAATATACCCATACCTGGATGACTGCCTCATCCAAGCAGAAAGCAAGGACATCCTCTTACAACATCTGGCTTTTGTAAAACATCTACTAAGTTGCCTGGGGTACACAGTAAACGAAAAGAAATCAAAACCTAGTACCCTCACAAAATATGACATTCCTGGGTGCCAGCTTGAATACAACGGCCCAGAAGGCTTACCTGACGCCAGACAAACAACTACAGCTGACTCAATATTTCAAAACAATGGCAACAAAGACCCAACTACATGCAAGAAAATTTCTGCAGGCCTTGGGCTTCATGGCATCTTGCATACTACTAATACCATTTGCAAAGCTGCATATGAGGAAAGTACAGTGGTACCTAAAAAGCGTATGGTCTCAACACAGCCACAGCTTGGACACAATAATATCTCTCATCCCCTGCCTACAACAGGAGTTTCTATGGTGGTCACAGGCATGTCACCTCAACAAGGGTCAGCCTTTCACCTTGCCCCCAGCCAGGCAAACTATGACAACAGATGCATCGGACTATGCCTGGGGGGAACACATGGCAGGACAGTGCGTTCAAGGCGTATGGACTGCAGATCAAAGGAATCTGCACATCAATCAAAAAGAGATGCTAGCTGTACAGAATGCTCTGACAGCCTTCAAGAATCTATTACATCCAGGACAGCTTACAATAAGGACAGACAACACCACAGTAATGTGGTACATAAACAAACAAGGGGGTACACACTCCTACTCTCTATGCAGGGAAGCAATGACCTTGTGGAACACAGCTCTGGCTTTCCAAGTTCAGTTACAAGCTCAATTCCTGCCAGGAAAACAGAACACGTTGGCAGACGACCTCAGCAGAAACATCATGAATCCCCACGAGTGGAAACTGGATCCACAAGTATTTGCAATGATAACTCAAAAATGGGGCCTTCCAGACATGGACCTGTTTGCCAGTCCTCAAAACTATCAACTAACAAAATTTTGTACAAGGACACTTCACCATCAAGCTTGGAAAGTGGACGCACTCTCATTCAGTTGGAAAAACCTGACAGTATATGCCCTCCCTCCATTGCCTCTCCTCACAAAGGTGCTTTTGAAAGTCAGAAAGGAGAGACCGCGACTGATTCTCATAGCCCCAGACTGGCCCCACCAGCACTGGTACCCACTATTGAGGAATATGGCCTAGGGCCCACCTTGGATTTTACCACAAATTGCCCATTTGCTCACGCAGCAAAACAATCAGATTCTTCACAGCCAGCCCAAAACCTTAAATCTGGCTGCATGGCAAATCACCTAAGCATCCAGCCAGCTCCTCTTTCCCAAGCAGTTATGGATGTTGTTCTGGAAGCTAGGAGGCCCAGCACCAGGAAGGCCTATTCGGATAAATGGAAAAGGTTTTGCGCCTGGAACCAAGCTAAAGGCCAAAACACACTTCAGCCTCACATGCCTCAGATTCTACAGTATTTAACTGAGATGTTGCACAAAGGACTTTCTTTTTCTTCCATTAAAATCCATGCATCAGCTATTTCAGCCCACTACAACACGGATCCACCCTTATTTTTGCATCCACTTCTAAGGCTGTTTCTCAGAGGGGCAAAAAACATTAGGCCCCCCAGGAGAGCACCCACACCAACATGGGACCTCAATTTTGTTCTGGAAAAACTTGCGCTACCTCCCTTTGAACCAGCTTTCTCTGCAGATCTACAGTTTCTATCATGGAAGACTGCCCTGCTGCTAGCAATAACTTCAGCTAGAAGAGTCTCAGAGCTGCAGGCACTAATGGCAGTGGAACCTTTCCTCATTTTCCATCAAGACAGAGTTTCTCTACGACTTAATCCTTCCTTTATGCCTAAGGTGGTTTCCAGTGTGGCTTTAAATCAAACCATCCACTTACCCACCTTCTTCCCAAATCTACAGAACAAAGGAGAAAGACTCCTGCATTCCTTGGACATTCACAGGCAACTTCATTACTACTTGGATAAAACTAAGGCTTTCAGAAAATCTGACCAGCTCTTTGTATCCTATGTTACAGCTTCACAAGGGAAGGCTATATCAAAACAAACCATTTCCAAATGGATAGGACATTGCATTCGTTTTTGCTATACCCATCATGGAAAACTAGTTCCTGCTACCATTAGGCCCCACTCTACCAGGGCAACAGCTACAACTACAGCTTTCCTCAGGGGGGGTTCCAACCAAGGAGATTTTGGAAGCTGCAACTTGGAGTTCAGTATACACCTTTACCAAAACTATCAGTTACCTCTTTACTCTAAGACTAGAGCTGGCTTCGCCACTACAGTTCTGCAGAGCCTTCTAGCCTCCTCTAACCCTCTATAACTCCTCCACCCATCCTTAGCTTTGGGATTCTTCCCAAGTGTGATGACTGCAGCAGGTTAACACGATGAACATAGTACAGTTTTGTACCTACCATAAATGTAGATGTTCGAGTGTACACCCTGCTGCATTCCAGGTTGCCCTCCCGCCATCCCCTCTGATCTAACTGGCTTAATCTCTACTATACCTTCCTGATGTATTTGCTTATAGCTGGAGGGATTTTGTGTTTGTGCAAAAATTATTTAATTTGGTACTAATTACTGACCACCTTTTTGGGGGCACCTGACATCTGGGGGCAAGAAAAACTGAAGAAAATGGTGTCGGATGCATTATATATACCCCCTGGCACATTGACGTCAGGGAAGAAGCGACAGCATTTGACGCCGGACCAAGACTTTGGAATTCCGGCCGACTGCAGGACCGCCTGACGACAGGATAACCTAAGTGTGATGACTGTAGCAGGGTGTACACTCGAACATCTACATTTATGGTAGGTACAAAACTGTACTTTTTGGCCCAGGCAGATCTGGTTTCCTTTTTCGTGGATCCAATTTCAGACATCCAGCTGATCTGATTATTGAGGCTGGAGTTGCCTGTGAGATCCAGACCAGCTGTTTGTCAGTGCTCTCAGCCTCAAGTCTTAAACGTTACCTGCACATAATGCATGAGTCCTACTTGGCCTGTAATCAAGGGGAAACCGTCAGATCTACTCAGTGCTAGCAAAGTGTTTTCATCTTTGTATTAGTATATAGCTTTCATTTCTCTTTAGCCAGTCGTTGGGTAGTTTTTCTGTATTATAGTAGGCTTTTTCTTCCCATTTCTTGAAGTTGTGATAATTCAAATTTCTGTTTAGCTTTGATTCATTTTGATGCATAGACAGGTTGCCTAAGCTTTAAGAAATAAAAGTCTGCTAATTTTCTTCTACTGTTAGTTATGTCTTTGTTTAAGGCTCTGGTATTGCAGTATTGTTATTGCTGCTGTAGTTTTTTGTTGCAGTTTACCAGGGATAAAAGTTTAAAAAAAACAAACAAAAAAAAAAAGTGTTAAATGTGTGTACAAAATTCTGCCCTAGGGCTGGAATGATTCTTGTGTGATTTGTGTGGGGCCAGACCTCTTTAATGTACATTACTCATTTTGCCATGGTTTCAGTTCAAGAGCCCTCCTGGATCAACACACGCACTCATAATTAAGGGTCTCTTACTTCCATATGCTCAGAAGACTGAGAAGGACAAGGATGGAAGCAGGGAGAAAGTAAGAGTGGTACAAAGATAAGGACTCTAGAAGGAACAAAGCAGTGGAGTGTTGTTCATCCCGTGATGTGAGGGTTGTTCTTAGTGTTTCACTGTTGCAGTCATCACATTTGTGTTATCCCTGCCAGAGTAGCCCAAGGCCGGCCCGAATACCAGAGGCTTAGTATTTCTGCGTTGGTTGCTTTCGCTTCAGAACTGATGTCAGGTCGTCAGTAGTATAAAGCAAGGCAGCTGACCTCATTACTTCAGTCTTTCTTGCCACGTAGCCCAAAGCAGAAGCAGTTTGCATGAGTGCCGGTCGGCTGCTACCTGAGTTTCATCTTCCGAATTGAAGCTGAAATCTTCTAAAGCCAAGTACCCCATAGGGGATCCTTTTTTCTTGCACTTAACCGATGCCAGAAAAAGTTAACAATTGTCTCACCTGTGGAAAGCAAATACCACACTGGGACTTTCATTCTTACTACCTCACTTGCTAAGGCCCAGACCATGACATCCCCCCGCTGTTGCTTCTGTGCATTGTTCAACACCAGAACTATACGTCGTTGGGCCCTTATTGTAGCTAGTTATGTTCGCTTACAGTCCTCTAATTCCGTTACAGCTTCAGTAAGGCATTCGACAGCAGATATTCCGAAAAAACAAAGATAAAGACAGAGACAGACCGCAGAGGTCCAAACCTAGAGGCAGCGCTTCCGTTAAGCTAGTCGTAATTTCTCCCATCCTCAGTGAGGCACTTTTGCAGCCCCTGATGCCCGCTTCTGTGGATTTGCAGGCAGCTACCGAGACTCCTTTTGGAGTCCAGTATGCTGCAAAAGTCTTCTTTGACTAAAGATCCTGTAGTTGTCTCTCCCTTGGATGGGTCCGGAGCCGCTGAGCAAGCACCAGCTTCCGAGGAATTCCTTTGCACTACCGATTCTCGACACAAACAGACGACTACTTTTGCATCTACCGTTCTTTCGATAACTACCGAGTTTCTTAGGCCCAGCTTATAAACCACACCCAAGAAACCTACGACCCAATCTCAGGCACCTGCTTCCTTGCCTCAGTCTCAAATGCTTACAGTGGCGGAAGACCTTATCATTGCTGATCAGGGGAAGCCAAGCTACCCCTGCCAAAAGAAAAAGAGATCTGTCCCCTTTAGTTTTGTCCGAACAAGAGTCTGATGATTCTGATGCATCTGAATATGAAGACATGTAACCCGTCTCTGCTTATGAGGATTCTGATGCAGAGGATTCCATTCCTTAAGCCTCTCCCCCAGAGGACTTTTCCTTTGGGGAAACCCTTCATACCTTAAGGGAGCATTTCCAATGGGAAAGTCATGAGTACTCTGTCTAAAAAGAGAAGTTAGATCTTTCACAGCACAGACCCCTGGCCATTCCCCCAGTCCTGGATGTTGTGGAGGATGTTTTCCTGGAATCCAGTTTGACTCCTGATACCCTCCCTCCTGCACCCAGAAAACCAGACAGGTGTTAGAGTCCCTGACTCTCACAAATTTCTTTTTAAAAATCCTACTGCTGACCCTGAGGTAATTTCTCAAGGCCCTAAAGGAATTAAACCAATCTCTGCCAAGAGTCCCACCCCCTCAGATAGGGATTCCTGAGCACTAGACAAATGGGGTAAAAAAGTAAACATCTCTGCTACTCTTGCTATCAGAGCACTACATTGCCAGTTCTATATGCTAAAATTTCAGCAACATACCCTGGAACTCCTCAAACAAAAAATATCTATCTTTCCTGCTTGTGCAGAATCTAAAGAGTTACAAGAGTTAATGCATTCTGCAAGTCAAGTAACTAAACACAACTTGCACTGTGGTTTTGACGCCCTAGAAGCTTCTTGCAGGGCAGCAGTCGCCGGTTCTGTCCTTAGAAGACATGCATGGCTTAAGGAACAGCCCTTGCCAGACCATGTTAAATCTAAACTGTTGGCTGTCTCCTTGCACAAAGATGACTTATTTGGCACTAAGGCAGAAGAGGTCTTAAAAAAGATGGAAGAAAAAGCAAAATCTATGCAGACAGGTAAGGACTTCTTACAGGTCCAGCCACCCAGGTTCAGCAGGCATTGCCCCTCCAAGCACTGATCCTTCCTGCTCCCACCAGGTCAGTTCGGCCCAGACCCCATGGAAGCAGACCCCCCCCCCCCAACAGCAGCAACAGGGAATGCAGAGATCTAAACAGTGGACTCCCTCCACTTCAAAAACAGTTCTAAGCCCCACCCCCTTATGGTAAGAACTCACAATGATTCTCCTCCCCCACCAACTCCCTCTGCCCACCTTCACTTACCCCTAGGAGGAAAACTCTCCTTTTACGCAAGCACCTGGGCCACCATTACCAGCGACCACTGGGTTCTCAACATAGTATCCTAGGGAAACCAATTTACTTTCCACACCTTTCCAAATCGAAGAGGGTTCCCAGATCTACCTTCAAACCAGTGGGCAGAGGCGTAAAACCAAGTCCTTTCCCTGCTCTCTATAAGGGCAGTAGAGCACGTTCCTGCAGAACAGAAAGGCCAAGGTTTCTACTCCAGACTTTCTGGTACCCAGAAAAGAGGGCACCTGGCACCCCATCCTCTATCTGTCCATTCTAAATACCTTCCTGGTGATACCAAAATTCAAAATGCTCACCCTCCAGCAGCTGCTACCCATGCTCTCAAAGGATGCTTGGCCACCGTAGACCTAAAAGAGGCCTACCTCCACATTCCTGTCAGGGAATCATGCAGGCAATATCTCCGTTTCAGGGCAGGATCTCTGCACTTTCAGTTCTGTGCACTTCCATTTGGCTTATCTACTGCTCCCAGAGTTTTCACAAAATGTCTGGCTCCGGCCATTGCCTTTTGCAGACACAGGAATATCCCGATTTACCCATACTTAGACAACTGCCTAATTCAGGCAGACAACCAGGAAAAGCTACTCAAGTACTTGGCCTTTGTAAAGTTCCTACTGACCTCTCTAGTGTGCACAGTCAACAAAAAGAAATCCAAACAGGTACTCACCCGAAGTATTCTATTCCTGGGAGCAAGCCTGGACACAGCATCCCAGATGGCATTCCTTACACCAGAAAAGAAAACTTTCCTGACAGCCTACTTCTCTCAACCAGCCACCAGACCCCAGTCATCTGCAAGGAAAATTCTGCAAGCTCTGGGGTTCGTGGCATTTTGCATTATACTCATTCCATATGCCAGATTGCATATTAGGATATAGGTGGCAGTACACTAAACACCGAAAGTGTGATAAGAGACTTAGGGACACAGGTGGACAGTGGTCTCACCTTTAATAACCACATTGCCACAACAGTCAGGAAATCCTTCTATGGTGGCACACCTCATCACTAAGGGTTCTTCATCCAGAAAAAAGGAGGTCATTGTCCCACTGTACTCATCCCTCATTAGACCCATTATAGAATACAACACCCAGTTTATGTACCTCTCAAGACATCTGCAACAACTGGAAAGGCCGCAGAAATACCTCACTAAAAGAATCACAGGCCTAAAGCAGATGCTCTACACTGACCGCCTTAAAAAAATCCAGCTATACTCTGTCGCATATCGTCTACTCAGAGGCGATCTCTGCTTAACATACAAGGCCATGTCAAACCCAGAGCTGTTGGTCATGCTCCACTTAAAGAAATCCCAATCCCTCAGAGCCACACGCTCCAGGGATCTAAACCTTGTCATCACAATAATCAAAACATGCTGGAGGGATAGGTTCATGACCCAGAGACTCCCCACACATGTCAAGCAGAGTGCCTCTTTGGCCCTCTTCAGAAGGAACCTTGACGATTGGATGGGAGAAAGGAAATTCACCCCAGGGATCACGTCAGTCACCCTGCTAGACAGGGGTCCAGGGAAGTAAATAGTGTGGGAAGAAATAGCCAGGGAATTGTTATGACTAGGCTTGTATAGGCCCTAGGGCTGATAGCCTAGTACCAACCTATGAACCAATGGTACCTAAAAAGCCTTTGGTGTCAACACTCCCAAGACCTGGAGACTGTTATATCCATGATACTTTTCCTCAGAAAAGATTTTATTTGGTGGGCAACAGCATTCTTTCACAACAGGAGACTACGTTCTCACCACCCCCCGCTGTCCAGACCCTCACCACAGACTTATCAGACTTATGTCTAGGGTGCACACCTGGACGGCAGGTGCATACAGGGCCAATGGAGCCCACAGCAAATCCATCTGCACATCAACCAAAAAGAGATGATAGCTGTCCAACACCCCTTGACAGCTTTCAAGACCCTTCTCTCCCCAGAGGCTCTTCTGATCAAAACAGAAAACTCCACTGTGATGTGGTATATCAAAAACAGGGAGGGCTCCTACTCTCTATGCAGGCTGGCCATGACCCTTTGGCGCATAGCCTCTGCCATGCTACTCCACCTGTTATCACAATTGCTACCAGGTTCTAGAAACACTCTGGCAGACCACTTGAGCAGAAATCTTCTAGACCCACACGAGTGGCAGCTCGACAAAAGAACCTTCACCCTAATAACTCAGAAATGGGGCACCCCGAAGGTCGACCTCTTTGCCTTCCACACCAACCATCAGCTCAGCAAGTTTTGCACCAGGACGCATCACTGCATGGCTTGGAAAGTGGATGCCCTGTCCTTCCCCTGGGTCAATCTATCGGTCAGTGCCTTTCCTCCACTATTTCTCATCCCCCAGGGTACTGCTCAAAATGAGGAAAAAACAAGGACAATTCTTATTGCTCCAGACTGGCCTCGCCGGCACTGGTACCCACTGCTGCACAGCCTATCCTTACTGCCACCATGGCATCTCACTCAAATTACTACCCTCCTGACCCAGAGGGAAGGAGAATTCATGCATCTCTAATTGCAGACCCCCAATTTTGCAGCTTGGCTTATTCCCTAACCCCCGATCAATCTGCCAACCTCAGTAAACAGTTTCTAGATGTTATACGTGAGGCCAGAGGCCCTAGCACTAGAAAGTTTTGTGCTAACAAATGGAAAGGATTCTGCACCTGGACTCAGGCTAAGGGAGCCAATAATGGCACAGCCCTCCCTCTCATCCTGGATTACTTAGCTGACCTGTTACACAGTGGTCTCTCTTTTTCCTGTATTAAAATTCATGCCTCTGCTATCTCTGCTCATTTCCCCACTGAGCAGCCCCTTTTTCTCTCACCCTCTGATCCAACAGTTCTTAAGAGGGGCTAGCAACTTGAGGCCACCCAGAAGAGCACCCTCTCCAGCTTGGGACCTTAACATTGTGTTGGAAAAGCTCACCCTGCCCCCTTTCAAACCAGCCTCTTCAGCTGAGCTAAAATTTCTCCCCTGGAAGACAGCTTTCCTTCTGGCCATCACTTCAGCCAGAAGGGTCTCCGAGCTGCAAGCACTCATGACTGTGGAACCCTTCATCATCTTCCATGCTGACAGGGTATCCCTCAGGATTAACTCATCCTTCATGCCCAAAGTGGTGTCCAGTGTGGCTCTTAACCAATCCGTTCATTTGCTCACCTTTTTCCCTAACCCACAGAACAAGGGGGAAAGGATCCTGCACTCTTTCTAGATGTGCACAGACAGGTCAGATTCTACCTAGACAGAACTAAATCCTTCAGGAAGTCTGATCAATTGCTGGTTAGCTTTGCTGCAGGGGCAGAGGGGAAAGGCATCTCCAAACAAACAGTTTCCAAATGTCTAGCACACTGCATCCATTTCTGCTACAAGCAACATGGAAAGCCTCAGGGGGGGTCAGGATTCACTCCACCAGAGCAGCCTCCACATCTGCAGCTTTCCTCGGAGGAGTCCCCACCAGGGACATCCTGGAGGCTGCCAGCTGGACATCTGTTCACACCTTTTCCAAACATTACCACCTTGCCTATCTTCTCCAAATCCAGGGCAGGGTTTGCCTCTTCAGTCTTGCAGCGCATCCTAGCCAGCCCCTAGTTTCCTTGACTGCCCTCACCCATTTCCTCAGGTTTGGGAATCAACCCAAATGTGATGACTGCAGCAGTGAAACACGAAGAACATAGTACAGTTGTGTACACTTACCATAAATGTAGATGTTAGTGTATTCACTGTCGCAGTCCTGGTTTCCCTCCCTCCATTCCCCTTTTCTTTATTCTCTTTCCTTATAAGGGACATATTGGTATTTACTTTCTACTGGTGGGGTTCTTCCACCAGAACCTGGCTCCCACTTGGGGGTTCCTGACTGATTAGGTCAAGGAAAACTGATGTAATGCCTTCGGCTGCCTTACTTTATACTACCGACGACCTGACCTCAGTCCTGAAGTGACAACAACCGACGCAGAAATACTAAGCCTAGGGCAATTGGGCCAGCCGAGGGCTACCCTGGCAGGGATAACCCAAATGTGATGACTGCAACAGAGAATGCACTCTAACATCTACATTTATGGTAAGTGTACACAACTGTACTTTCCTCAATCTTAGGAAAAGGTCTCCACACCACCATCCATGTTGGCTGTTGCAACGAAGTCTCCCTTAGTGGCCACCGTTTTTTGCGACAGTTCTTCTACGGTATTGCTCAGGGGAGCGGTCTAGATTCTTCCCAGTGAGGCCTTCTTCAGCTGTGTCTGTAAAATCTTTTCTCTTTTAAAAGTACTACAGAAGCAGATTGGTAACCTATGTGCATCATCCCTCTGGGTTGGTCTCCCTTCACCCTTGCTAGCTCTTTTCCTGATGCCTGTCTCTGTGCTGGTGGTGTCGGTGCCAACCTGCCTCCCAGAACTTGTAATCTGGGCAGTGATATCTTCTGTTACGGCTCTGATTTCTTTGCATTCGACCTTGAGGCTTTAGGCACTTCCTGAGTCTTTTTCACTGCTTGACGCTGTCTTTGGCTCCAAATCATGTGGAGCCATTCTTGGTTGAGCAGTCCTTTGAATTGTTAGCTCTGATCTCTAGCTTAAACCCTTCTGGTTCCTCTGTGCTGGGGTTTCAACCGTCACTGCGAACTCTTGTTACTTCAGTTGTGAATGGCTGTGCTCTGCAGTTTGACTTCCAGGTGCCAGTGGATTCCAGATCTGCTTTTGAAGTCATGGAAAGAACAATAGCTTCTCCAAGATGTTTTGCGGGGCATCCCTTGACACGGGTTCCTCTCTGTCCGCCTATCTGTTTATAAATCACCATATATTGATTCCAGGGTCAGCAGATTGGTTGTCCTCAAAGAAACCGCAAACAGACTTCTTGGGACATTGATGAGTCACATTTTGAGATCTAAGGAAGACCATGTGTAAAAGCAGACACGTGTATTCTCCAGTGGAGTCTCCTACCTCAGTTTCTGACTTTGAGGATTGAAAGGGTTCCCCACAATTCCCTTCTGAGGGAACCTCTTAGTTAAATCCTTGAGCCAGTTAGACAGAAGGGATCCTGGTCCACTTAATCACCAGCTCAGGATGAGGAAGTGATCTTTGAGGCATATGGTTCTAATCCCTCTACCTCTCGAATGGTCAGCCATATGGATTTGACCACTGTCATAGCATGGCACGAACATTGCACTTGGGTTCATAGGTCACTTCATATGTAATACCTCAAAAGACTGACAGGATGTTATGCCCACATTAGGATGGACATTTTTTGGTCAAAGGGTCCTCTTGCGGCTTACATGATTGTTGAAACAGCCACAAATGAGGAACTCTCAGAAGAGTCTTTGACTTCCCATTCTCCTAATAAAGAATCTTGGGTGATGCGTAGAACAGGGAAATGAGCATATGTCTTAGACATCTTTGCTGTGAGGGCAGATAAAACTACCTAATGCATATGAATAGCTTCCAGAGGGACCTATCTCAGCAGTTGTGAAGTCTTTGAGAAAGCTTCCTCAGCATGATTCTCAGAAGCCGCTAGAGACAACCCTGTGAACGATAATGAATATCACAAATGTTTGTGTCTGCTCCACAAAGTTGATGATGGGGGAGGTTAAAGTGCTATGCCTGGCTCTGCCTGTGTGACTTTGTGGATAATTTCAAAGCGTCCTTCACATTCCTTCTATTTGGCACCTCATTGTTTGGCTCTGTGATGAAAGAGGGAGATTGTCCAGGTGTAGGGTTGCCACCTTTCCAAATGCCCAAAGTGGGACATTTGTGCTACAAACATCAGATTTTTCAGGGCAAAACATACCCACGACCAGTACAAAGGACAGAACTTTAGTTTTTTGCCTGAATAAAAGTTTATTTTTGTAGCATTTTAGTTCCTTATTCTGTTTCTTATAACATTTAGGTGTTTCAGATACAGAATAACTGTTTTATGCAACTATTACATAAAATATAGAAAATTTTGTCCTAAAATCTCAGGATATTTGCCATTTTTTCACATTTTTTGCAGGACACAACTGCCCAAAGAGGGACTGTCCCTCGCAAAGTGGGACAGGTGGTAACCCTATCCAGGTGTGAAAATGAAGGTATGACATCTGCCTTGATAGCTAGATTTCAGAGCCCTCAACGACGTTTCAACAAGAATCAGAAGGGGCTCCAAGCCTCTTTGATTTAGGAAACCCCAACATCAAGCCTTTGATTCTACATTGGACAGGAGCAGCCATGTCAGAGATGGTCCGTTTAATGGATGCTGACTGTGAGAGGTCAAAGTGGTCTGCAGTGGCAGGGTTTGTGCAGTCCTTCCTCTGGAAAGTAGAGCTAGTGGCCCTGACGGCTTACCTGTCTGTCTTCCTCTGGATGAAGTCTGTGGGGCAGTCAGGGGACATATTTCTCTGCATTCTGATGCGTGGCTGGTTAGCTTGCAAAACAAAAGGGTGAGAGAGAGAATATCCAGAATCTGTACCATCCCCTTTTACTTGCCTCCAGCCTTCTCAAAAGCTATTACTTTCAGATGTCTCACCATGCCAGTATGAAGCCGCCAAGAAGGCAATTGCATATGTCCTTCTATTCCATTGTTGCAGTATTCACTAATGGGTTTTACCCTTCTTCCGATCAGCTTGTCCGGCCAGGTATCATAGGTTCATACTAGGCTATCTGCCCTAGGGCATTTATGAGCCTAGCCAGAGTGTGTTTGGCTTTCGCCACCCATTTTAAATGAATTTTGCTATGCCCTTTTTCGAGGTTAGTATACTGTGCCTCTGTCTAACAGAGCACAGAAGTGATACCCGGGGTAAACCTACCATCTCCCATCCACTCATCAAGATTCCTCTTGAAGAGAGTCAGTGTGGGACTCTGCCTAACCTGGACTTGGATTTTATTCCAGAGTGAAGGGAGCCTCTGGGTTATGAATCTGTCCCTCCAGCATGTCCTATTTATTTCAGTGCTGAGGTTCAAGTCTCTTGAGCGCGTAGCTCGATGGGATTTGGATTTTCTGAGGTGCAGCATGTCCATTAATTCCGGGATGGACATGGCTTTATACGTCGGGCACAGATCGCCTCTGAGCAGGCGGTATGCCACTGAGTAGAGCTGGAGTTTCTTTAACCGGGCAGCATATGGCATCTGTATCCAAAGCTTTTCCAGTCCCTGATGG
Organism: Protopterus annectens; assembly: GCF_019279795.1. Taxonomy (NCBI): domain Eukaryota; kingdom Metazoa; phylum Chordata; order Ceratodontiformes; family Protopteridae; genus Protopterus; species Protopterus annectens. The sequence goes on from NC_056730.1 coordinate 152,253,859, forward strand.
TGTGTTGGACGTCTGACGTGCTGGCAGGTGTTTGGGCCTTAAATTTGACATCTGGGCGCACTAGCCCTCAGAACTTTTCCGCCGCCAGCCATATGCCAGAGGTTCCTGCTACCTGTGGACTTCTGATCAGTTTCGCATTAAGATAAGTACCTCGTTGGGGATTTTCTTCAGTCCTTTTTGTGATACTATAGTCTGTTAATGTCTGGTAAGAGCAAGTATAACTGTGGTTACCAGATTCCTCACAGGCACCCACGATTAGTGTCTCTTTTGTTTGTGTAGGGATCACAATTATAAAAACTGCGCAGACCCTTCGTCACCGACTTCAGACCCTTGAATTATACCTTGAAAACCAGCACCTTAGACCACTCTCTGTATGGAAGCCGCTATCAACGTCCCATCCGAACCACCCATGAAGAGGGCCAAGCCCATTCAGCCGTCTACTTCCACTGCGCCTCCCTCTGCCTATTCTCAGCCTGTAATCACTATTAGCTTGGCCGAAGACCTGGCGTCCGCCACTTAGGATAAAGTGGTTACCTATCAGGAGGCCCCACAATCCAGAACAGACGACACGTCCGGGGAGAATATTCCAGCGCATGATTCAGATGCCACGGAGGAACCAGTAACTGGAATGGGCACTTCGGACCAGAACTCAGCCGCTCCTACTATTACTTCCAGGCCTACTGCCAGCCAGACGCCCATTAGGCCTACCAAGAAAAAACAGAAGACCAGGCATATTCCACCAACCCCCGGAGGCCTTGACTGACTGGCAAGCCTTCAGCCAGAGCCTCTACAATGCATTCCTGGCCCTTAGGCCTATGGCAGACCTTCCTCCTGCTGCTCCATCTCTTCTCAGCCCCAGGCCTCTCCAGCCTGAGAGGGCTCCTAGCCAACCTGTACAGGAGGAAATATCTGACTCCTCAGATAATTCCTTGTCCTACTCTTCTCGGATTTCTTCCCCTCTGGTGTATGGATCCCCAGAAGAAGCCTCTGCTGAACCTGACTCCCCTGTGGAAGACTTTGCCTTCGGTGACACAGTCAGTCTTATGAGAGAACACTTTAAATGGGATTGCTCAGACATGTCTGAGGCTCAAAAATGATTCTATGACCTGATCCAGAAGGAATCTCGTAACCCAGTTCCTATTCCTCCTGTTCAGCCTGCATTCCTGGATGCTTTTGCTTCAGCATGCATGAACCCAGATTCCCAGCCAGCTAGAAGGTGGGATAGGTTATATAAGGTACCTGATGCAGAAAAAAATCCTTTTTAAGTGCCCATCAGCCGACCCAGTTACTTTTTCTATTGCTACTGATAGGGCAACCAAACTTTTCCCTATTACTACTGTACTGCTTGCATATAAAGACAGCAAGGTCATGGAGAGGTGGAGAAAGAAGATATACTTCTGCTACCCTAGCCGTTAGGGCTACAAATTACCAGTCACACATGGCCAAATACTCCTTGGCCTTGCTAGACAAAGCATCTAAGGAACTCTATGAGATCCATGACTGCTCTGCAAAGGTATCCCTGTTTTCCTTGCTCAAGCTCATCTCCCAAGTCAATAAACATTCCCTCAGGTGTGCATATAATGCAGCTGAGGCCTCTGCCAGGTCAGCTGCATCTGCCTCTGTGTTGAGGAGATACTCTTGGCTGCGTCTACAGCACCTACCGGATGACTTTAAGGCCAAACTCTTGGATGCACCTTTGGATCACTCTGCCCTGTTTGGCACCAAGGTGGCTGACCTTTTCAAGTCACTTCATCAAAAAGGGAAAGAACTCCAAGATCTAAAGCATCTCCTTGTCTCTCCAATCCCAAAGTTTCAGAGGAACTACCAGGTCAAGACACAATTCATAAGAAAGTCTTCAAGGCGGTCTTCCTCCTCTAGGTCTAGAAGACCCCACAGAAGACAGGCTATTCAGCCTAGGACTCCTCAGGACACTGGCCAGAGACCCCCCTTTCCAGAAAGGGCAGGCAGCATCTGACTGCCTGGCTCCCTTTCTTCCCCGTCGTCCTTCCACCCGTACCTCTGTCTTCCCGTCTGTCACTGTCTCCCTGCATGGGCCCTAATGACATCTGGGTTTTGACTATCCTGAGGGAGGGTTACTTCATGTCTTGGATCTCTCCTCCTCCAAGACTCCCTATCCCCCCCCCCCCTTCTCAGTGGTCCTTCCTATCCGAAGTCCTACACAACCTGTTGCTCCAAGGCACCATAGAACTAGTCCCCCCCCCCCCCCTCTGCTCGAGGGAAAGGCTTCTACTCCAGAATTTTTCTGTTGCCCAGGAAGGAAGGACCATGGAGACCCATCCTAGACCTCTCCCGTCTCAATCCATTCTTGAAGGTCCCCTCCTTCAGGATGATAACCTTACCCATTCACTTTCCCCTAATCCTTCCCCAGGCCTTCTCATTCAAGCAGCAGACAGACAAACCCTCCTGGCTCACACAAAGAATCTCCTGCTTCCTGCTGCAGTCTTTTGGGTTCCTCATAAACTTCCCCAAATCCAAACTAAATCCTACAAAAGACATTGTCTTCCTAGGATGCAGAATCAGGACAGACCTCAGGATGGCTTTCCTACCGGAGGAGAAAGTGCTTTCCCTGACCCAACACCTACAATCTGCCTTCCTCTCACCCGCCCCGACTGCAAGGCAATTCCTCATACTTCTTGGGTACATGCCAGCTACTATTCCCATGCTACCCTTAGCAAGGTTACACATGAGGAAAATGCAGTGGTATCTTCGCTCTTTATGGACCCAGCACTCATACCTTCTCAAGTTCAGGATTCCACTCCTCCCCTGCCTTCACAAAGAACTGAAGTGGTGACTGGCCCAGGTTGCCCAAAACCCAGTCCTTCCCCTCCAAATGCCCTCTCTTCTCAGATCATGCACACAGACTCGTCAAATATGGGCTGGGGTCGACTGGACACAAGAACAGTGCAAGGTTTGTGGACAGACTAACACAAACAATGGCACATCAACATCAAGGAAATGTCCGCCTTAGTTCTTGCCCTGCAGGTCTTGTAGCCTTTCCTTAGACAGGGCATTCTAAAGATCTTCACAGACAACACCACAGTGATGTGGTATCTGAACAAGCAAGGAAGGACGCAGTCCTACCTATTCTGCAGGCTAGCTGTACAGGTATGGGATCTGGCTGTCTCCCACAGGATCTCTCTCCAGGCAGCCTACATCCCATCCCAACACAATTGTCAGGCAGACTCCTTAAGCAGAACCACCTCAGATATTCACGAATGGTTGCTGTCAAGAGATTTATTCCTAGGTCTGATCTACAGGTGGGGTATTCCACAGATAGACCTGTTCGCCTCATCCACAAACGGGCAACTCCAGAGCTATTGCTCCAGAACTCACGACCCAAAGGCACTGCAAACAGATGCCTTAATGTCTTGGAAGGGGAGATTCCTGTATGCCTTCCCTCCGATTCAGTGTGTCCTACTGAAAATTCAGCAAGAGTCACCAAAAATCTTGTTGATGACCCCCTACTGGCCAAGGCAGCACTGGATGTTCTTCGTGTTTCACTGTTGCAGTCGTCAGGGGTATAAAACATGCAGCCAATGCCATTTTAATCCGTCTTTTTTGCCGCACGGTGCCTGAAGCAGAAACAGTTGGCAAGTGCCGGTTGGCCGACTCCTGAAATTTTCGTATTCGAGTTTCAGAAGCAAAGTCTTCAAACTAAAGCTAAGTATCCGGTTTTCTTGCTCCTTACCGATGTCAGTAAAAGTTAATAATTGCATTACTTGTGAGAAGCAAAAACCTCATAAGGTTTTTCATTTGTACTGTATTCCTTGCCTAGGCCCTGATCACAACATGCCTTGCTGTCGGTTTTGTGCTAAATTTAACCAACGCACTGTTAAGCGTCTGTATATTTTTGCTTCTAAATATTTTGGTTCAAGATTTAACTACCCTGAAATGTTGTCGGTTAGCAATCTGACTACCGGAGTTCATAAAAAATGCAAGGAAAAAGACAGACAGACTGTCGAGGCCCAGTACTGAAGACGAAGTTTCTCCTAAGCCAGTCGCCAGTTCTCAGTGAGGCGCTTTCGCAGCCCCTGATACCCGCTACTTTTGAGTTGCAGGCCTCTACCGAGACCCATACGGAGTCAGGTATGCCGTGAGATTCGCAAAGTATTGAACCCACGGATGTCTCTCCCTTGGATGGGTCCATAGCCGCTGAGCAGGCACCGGCTTCTGAGGGTGTTTTCAGGCCTCAACATTTTTACATTAAATTGACGCCAGCAACAAAACCAAGGTCAAAAACTAATTCTATGTCTAAAAATCCGATGCACGAGCCACGTGCTCAGGCCCCTATGCCCAAAAAACAGATTATCAAAATGGCTGGGGATTTAATTACCTTGATCGAGATGGATTGAACTTTGGCAATACCACCTATATTGGACATTATCGATGTGTTCTCGGAATCAAGCATGGCTCCTGATTCCCTGCCTCTGGCTCCTAGTAAGCCAGACAGATACTACAGGGTTCCTGACTCCCACAAATTCCTTTTCAAAAATCCTACTGCTGTTCCTGAAACCATTTCTCAGGGTCCTAAGGGCATTAAGGCCTCTACTGCTAAAAATCCTGTCCCTTCTGATAGAGATTCCAGGGTGCTGGATAGGTGGGGTAAGAAGGTTTACGCTTCTGCAACCTTAGCAATTAGGGCTTTAAACTATCAATTTCATATGCTTAAATATCAACAGCATATCATGGGACTGCTTAAACAGAAATGATGTTAATTTCTGACTGTGTGGAAAATAAGGATGTTCATCGTGCATACAGCTGCAGTCATCACACTTGGGTTATCCTGCCGTGGCGGGTCCTCGGTCGGCCGAATTCCAAAGTCTAGGTCCGGCGTCTGTTGTCGTCGCTTCTTCCCCGACGTCAGTGCGGCAGGGGTATAAGAGGCAGCCAACGCCATTTTCTTCAGTCTTTCTTGCCGTGCGGTGCCTGAAGCAGAAGCAGTTCGCAAGTGCCGGTCGGCCAGCTCCTGAGATTTACGAATAGTATTTCAGCCGAAGTCTTCTTTAACGCTAAGTACACCGTTGGGGAAACTTTTCTTGCCTCAGACCGATGTCATACAAAGTTAATAATTGCATTTCTTGTGGGAAGCAAATACCGCATAAGGATTTTCACTCTTTCTGTATACCTTGCTTAGGGCCAGACCACGACGTCTCGGCCTGCCGTTTTTGTGCTAGGTTCAACAAGCGCACTATTAAGCGCCGGGCGGAGTTCGCCCTTCATTATTTTGGCAAAAAAATTAATTATATCATGTCATCGGATACACCAACGCCAGTTTTAGGCAAAAGACGCAAAGATAAGGACCGACAACCGAGTACTGAGACCACGCTTAGGCCGACTACTGGTTCTCCGGTTCTCAGCGAGGCGCCTGCGCAGCCCCTGACTACCGATGAAACTATTTTACCAGTGACGTCAGTACCCGAGATCGCAGATTCCTCTGTCTCCTTTCCCACTGCAGATACCGATGCCACTCTTGGCGGGGAAACCGAAAATTTAGCGAGGCCTGCCATTTCTGAAGGCGTCTTCAGGCCTACCATCTTCTCTATTAAATCCTTCACTAAATCTAAAGCTGCAATGAAAACTAAAAAACAGGGTCCTCAGACCTCCTCTCAAGGCCCCATGCCTAAAAAACAGATGCTTAAAATGGCTGAGGATTTGATTACACTCATCAGGGGTTCTCAACCCCCCCCCCCCCCAGACAAAAGACCCAGGTTGGAGGAAGACTACCGTTCCTCAGACCAGGCTTCTATTACCTCAGACCATTCTGAGGACCAGGATTATGCCTATTCCCCTTTTGAAGACTCTGATGCTGAGGAGTCTATTCCTCGGTCTCCCGAGGACTACTCTTTTGGGGAAACCCTGCATACATCGAGAGAGCACTTCCACTGGGAAGGCCAAGATTACTCAGATTCCAAGAAAAGGCTCAGGGAATTTCTACTGCTCCCCCAGCATAGGCCCCTGGCTATCCCTCCTGTTTTAGATATTTTGGATGATGTGTACGCAGAAGCCAGTCTTAATCCAGACTCTTTACCTCCAGCCCCTGTTAAACCAGACAGATATTACCAGGTTCCTGATTCTCACCAGTTCCTTTATAAAAGCCATACTGCTGACCCAGAAACAAATTCACAGGGTCCCAAGGGAATTGAGGCCTCTACTGCTAAAAACCCTTTACCTTCAGAGAGAGATTCCAGAGCATTAGAAAGGTAGGGGAAAAAGGTGTATACTTCAGCCACTTTAACCATGAGGGCATTAAACTGTCAGTTTCATATGTTAAAGTACCAACAGTTCTTGTTATCTCAGCTGAAAAGCAAAATGACACAAACGGAACAACCAGATTTGAAAGAGTTGCAGGATTTGTTGCATGGAGCAGGGCAAGTGGGGAAACATACCTTGCAGTGTGGTTTTGATGCTTTAGAGGCCTCATGTAGAGCTGCTGTCACGGGTTCTGTCATACGTAGACATGCTTGGCTCAAAGAGCAAACCTTACCAGATCATGTCAAAGCAAAGTTATTAGATGCACCACTTCAAAAAGATGTATTGTTCGGTGTTAAAGCTGAGGAGGTACTAAAGAAAATGGAAGAAAAAGCGAAATCTATGCAAACGGTTAAAGATTTCTTGCAGGTGCAACCTCCACGCTTCAGCAGGAACTGGCCTTCAAAAAATTGGTCCTTTCCAGCCACGGACAGACCCCAAAGGGGCAGATACAGACGCCCAAGGGGTAGAGGACAACCTCAAGGATCTTGCAGAGCTAGACAGTGGCAAGCACCAACACCAAGAGGTGGAGAAGATAGACCACAGTCATTTAGAAAACGGACACAATGACTTCCCCCTATGCCTGCCAAACAAAGCTATAATGGCAGCACCTTTGGGCGGAAAACTGGCCTTATTTTCAAAAAACTGGCACATTGTTACAAAAGACAAATGGATTCTGGATATTATAGACAGAGGCTACAGGTTCCACTTTCACACCCTTCCAAAAATGAGAGGCATGCCAAACCTGCCACAAAGTCAAAGGGCAGAGGCACAAAGACAAATTTCTGTTCTCATGGATATGAAAGCAATTCAAGAGGTACCTGCAAAAGAACAAAGTCAAGGCTTTTATTCAAGACTATTTCTGGTACCAAGGAAGGACAAAGATTGGAGACCCATCTTAGACCTATCTATTCTAAACACATATCTAGAGGTACCAAAATTCAAGATGCTCACATTACAGCAGCTCCTTCCCATGCTGGGCAAGGAGTCTTGGCTGGTAATGTTGGACCTCAAGGAGGCATACCTGCATGTCCCTATCAGACAAGATTGCAGAAGATACCTCAGATTTCTTGCAGGTTCAACCCATTACCAATTCTCTGCATTGCCCTTTGGCTTATCTACTGCACCCAGAGTGTTTATGAAATGCCTGGCATCAGTAATTGCCTTCTGCAGACAACAAGGAATACAAATCTACCCATATCTGGACTGCCTGATCCAAGCGGACAGCAAGGACATTTTATTGCAGCATCTGGCGTTTGTAATAAAACTATTAAACTACCTGGGTTACACAGTGAACAAAAAGAAATCAAAACTAATACCTTCTCAACAGATAATTTTCCTGGGTGCCAGCTTAAATACAACAACCCAGATGGCCTACCTCAAATACAACAACCCAGATGGCCTACCTCACGCCAGACAAGGGCAACTGTCTCAATACTTCAACAAAATGGCAACTCTAACCAGACTAACTGCAAGGAAAGTCCTGCAGGCTCTGGGGTTCATGGCATCTTGCATCCTACTAATACCATGTGCAAAGCTGCATATGAGGAAACTACAATGGTACCTAAAAAACTTATGGTCTCAACACAGCCACAGCTTGGAAACAATTATACCACTCATTCCATGCCTTCAAAAGGAATTTTTGTGGTGGGCTCAAGCATGCCAAAGAAACACAGGTCTCCCTTTCTGTTTACCTCAAGCAACTCAAATCATCACAACAGATGCCTCAGACTACGCCTGGGGAGCACACATGGCAGATCAGTGCATTCAGGGAAAATGGTCCCAAAAAGAGAGGCATCTACACATCAACCAAAAGGAGATGCTAGCCGTGCAAAATGCTCTTATGACCTTCAAAGACCTACTGCATCCAGGCCAGCTATTAATAAGGACAGACAACACCACAGTCATGTGGTACATAAACAAACCGGGGGGGGGGGGGGCTCATTCATACCCCCTGTGCAGGCAAGCTATGACCCTGTGGAACACAGCACTGGAATTACAAATTCAACTTCAGGCACAATTCCTGCCAGGGAAGGAAAACACACTGGCAGACAACTTAAGCAGAAATATGACAGACCCACACGAATGGAAGTTGCATCCTCAAGTCTTCTCAAAGATAACTCAGGCATGGGGATAGCCAGACATAGATCTATTTGCTACCCACAGAAATTACCAGTTGGAGAAATTCTGTTCAAGGACCTATCATCCACAGGCCTGGAAAGTGGACGCACTCTCTTTCAATTGGACAACATTGACAGTCTATGCCTTCCCCGCCTCTACCTCTGCTGACCAAAGTTCTACTAAAAACCAGAGCAGAGAGGCCACAAATGATTCTCATTGCTCCAGACTGGCCATGACTGCACTGGTATCCTCTCCTAAAGAGCCTGTCACACTCACCACCATGGATCCTACCTCTAGTTCCTCTTCTGTTGTCCCAACACAACTACAAAACCCTTCACAGCCAGCTCAAAACCTTAAATCTAGCTGCATGGAGAATACCTTAATTTCCCATCAGACTCTCCTCTCCAAGGAGGTGCAGGATGTCATCTTGGAGGCCAGGAGACCTTCTACTAGAAAAATCTACTCCGCCAAATGGAAACGATTTTGTTCCTGGAATCAAGGAAAGGGCCAGAATCCTTGGGTAATAAATATTCCTCAAATTTTACAGTACCTAGCTGAGATGTTAAACAGTGGCCTTTCCTTCTCCTCCATCAACATTCACGCTTCAGCCATTTCAGCACAATACAATACAGATCCTCCTTTATTCTCCCATCCTCTATTAAGGCAGTTCCTCAGAGGGGCAAAAAATATTAACCCCCCACGGAAACCACCAGCCCCAGCTTGTGACCTCAACTTCGTATTGGAAAAGCTGACCCTGCCTCCTTTTGAGCCGGCTTCTTCAACAGAGCTACAATACTTGTCGTGGAAAACAGCCTTCCTTCTGGCTATTACCTCAGCACGCAGGGTTTCGGAGCTACAGGCCCTCATGGCTGTGCAACCATTTATCATTTTCCATCGGGACAGTTTTTTTTTTACGAACCAACCCTACCTTCATGCCAAAGGTAGTATCCATTGTAGCTCTGAATCAGACTATTCATTTACCTACCTTTTATCCAAATCCACAGAACAAAGGAGAGAGGCTACTACATTCCTTGGACATTCATAGGCAACTTCATTATTACTTGGACAGAACAAAGTAATTCAGGAAATCTGAGCAGCTCTTTGTGTCCTATGCTACAGATGCTCAAGGAAAGGCCATTTCCAAACAGACTATTTCAAAATGGATAGCCCACTGCATACGCTTTTGTTATTAATATCATGGAAAAATCAGTCCCTGTATACATCAGATCCCACTCCACCAGGGCTACAGCTACATCTGTAGCTTTCCTCAGGGGGGTCTCTACCAAGGACATTTTGGAAGCAGCTACTTGGAGTTCAGTGCACACTTTCTCCAAGCACTACCACCTTCCACTATACTCAAAATCTAGAGCGGGCTTTGCCACAGGAGTCCTGCAGGGCATTCTAGCCCCTCCTAATTCCGCTTAGTACCTGCCACCCTTACTTAGCTTTGGGATTCTACCCAAGTGTGATGACTGCAGCTGTATGCACGATGAACATAGTACAGTTTTGTACCTACCATAAATGTAGATGTTCGAGTGCTCATACAGCTGCAGTCCAAGTTACCCTCCCTCCATCCCCTCTTAGGACAGGGCTTATGTCAAACACCTTTAACATACAACCTATTTGGGGTTATTCCTTTATGGTGTATTTGCTTGCAACTACTGTTTTGTTTTATCTACTGTGTATGTTTGCATAGTATCATGTTTTGCTTTCCTTTCTGGGGGCACCTGACATCTGGGGCAAGAAAAACTGAAGAAAATGGCGTTGGCTGCCTCTTTTATACCCCTGCCGCACTGACGTCAGGGAAGAAGCGACGATCACTGACGCTGGACCTAGACTTTGGAATTCTGCCGACCGAGGACCCGCCTGACGGCAGGATAACCTAAGTGTGATGACTGCAGCTGTATGAGCACTCGAACATCTACATTTCTGGTAGGTACAAAACTGTACTATTTACAGGATCTATTGCAATCATCTGAACAAGTTGGAAAACATACTTTGCAATGTGGTTTTGATTCTTTGGAGGCCTCTTGCAGGGCTGCTGTAACTGGGTCTGTGCTAAGAAGGCATGCTTGGCTTAAGGAGCAATCTTTGCCTTATCATTTTAAAGCTAAATTGTTGGATGCTCCTTTAAATCAGGACTGCCTGTTTGGCAACAAGGCTGAGGAAGTTCTTAAAAAGATGGAAGATGAAGCTAAATCTATGCAATCTGTGAAAGATTTCTAACAAGTTCAGCCTGCTAGATTTAGTAGGCACTGGCCCTCTAAGAATTGGTCCTTTCCAGCCCTTCCAGGTCTTCTCAAACCAAACCTAGGCACAGCAAAAACCCCAGGTTTCAGTCTTAGGGGACACACAGAACTAAGCAGTGGGGGGCCTCTACTTCCAAATCTAGGAATAATAAGACCCCCCCCCCCATGGTAAACTGTCTAAATGACTTCCTTTTAAAATTTCCAAGCACTTATCAACTGACTGCCCCTTTTGGGGGGGGGGGGGGAGTGCTGTTCATGCAAAGAATTGGGAACTCATTACCCAGGACATATGGGTTTTAAGTATAGTGTCCCAGGGATACAGATTTCACTTCCACACGTTGCCAACACCAGGCAGGTGGTTGGACCTACCCCCAAATCAGTGGGCAGAGGCCCAAAAACAAGTACTTTCTCCCTTAAGCATGGGGGGCTATTCAACTGGTACCAGAAGAGGAAATGTGACAAGGTTTCTACTCGAGACTTTTCCTGGTACCCAGAAAAGACCATTCATGGCATCCTATCCTGGACCTGTCTACTCTAAACACTTTGGAGATTCCAAAATTCAAGATGCTGACCCTTCACCAATTACTTCCTATGCTAGGCAAAGATGCCTGGTTGGAAACACTAGATTTAAAAGAAGCATACCTGCACATCCCAATCAGAGAATCTTGCAAAAGATACCTACGCTTCAAAGCAGGCTACATGCACTATCAGTTCTCTGCACTGCCCTTTGGCTTATCTACTGCGCCCAGGGTATTCACAAAGTGCCTAGCTCCAGTTATTGCATTTTGCATGCAAAGAAACAGTCAAATAATGCCCATACCTGGATGATTGTCTAATTCAGGCAGATAACCAGGACATACTTTTGAATCATCTGGCCTTTGTACAAAGGGTTCTAACTTGTCTGGGGGACACCATAAACAAAAATAAATCGCACCTGGTACCCTTTCAACAAATTATATTCCTCTGAGCAAGCTTGAATACAACTTCCCAGATGGCTTACCTCACGCCAGAGAAACAAATTCATTTGACAACCTACTTCCAGCAAGTGTCCACAAAAACCCTGCTATCTGCAAGACAAATACTGCAAGCCTTGGGGTTCATGGCCTCCTGCATTCTTCTAATTCTATATGCAAGACTGCATATGAGGAAACTACAGTGGTATCTAAAAAGCCTATGGTGTCAACATTCTCAAGACCTAGAAACAATGATTCCTATCATACCTTGCCTACGCCTAGAGTTCCTTTGGTGGTCAGAGGCCTGCCACCAAAACAAGGGATTACCTTTTCACACCAGCCCCTGCCGCCCAAACCCTAACAGACGCATCAGACTATAAATGGGGAGCTCACCTGGCAGGGAAGTACATTCAGGGCAAATGGAACCCATGTCAAATGCACCTGCATATCAATCAAAAAGAAATGTTAGCTGTACAGTACTCTGACAGCCTTCATGGACCACATTCTTCCAGGACAGCTAATGGTAAAGATGGCCAACACCACTCTTATGTGGTGCATAAACCTGCAGGGGGGGTACACATTCTTACCCCCTCTGCAGACTAGCCATGGCATTGTGGAACACAGCCTTGAGCTACCAAGTGAAACTACAAGCTCAATTCCTTCCAGGAAAATTAAAAACTCTGGCAGACGGACTAAGCAGAAAACTCATGGACCTACACGAGTGGAAACTGGAACCAAGGATTTTCAACATGTTGACAAGCAAATGGGGGAGCCCGGATATAGACCTGTTTGTCTCTCCCCAGAACTACCAATTGGAGAAATTTTGCACAAGGACTCCCCACAAACAAGCCTGGAAAGTGGATTCTGTCTTTCAGCTGGAAATGACGATCAGTCTATGCCTACCCCCCTCTGCCTCTGCTCTCCAAAGTACTATTAAAAATCAAACAGGACTAACCAAGGATGATTTTGATCGCTCCAGACTGGCCGCGCCAACACTGGTACCTCCTCCTGCACAGTGTGTCACGGTTATCTCCATGGCACCTGCCTCAGACTCTGGAGAACCAGATTCTACACCCTCAGCTTCTTACACTGAACCTTGCAGTCTGGCTAATTACTTAATCTCTCCTTTACCATCCCTCAGCAAACCTGTGGTGGATATCATTTTAGAGGAAAGGAGGCCTAGTCCTAGAAAAACTTATGCTGAAAAATGGAAAAGATTCTGTGCCTGGAACCAATCTCAAGGGATGAGCACAGCAGTGCCCAATTTACCTCAAGAGTTTTCAATACTTAACTGAGATTCTTCACAAGGGCCTGTCTTTTTCCTCCATTAAAATCCATGCCTCAGCCATTTCAGCTCATTATAACACAGAACCTCCCTTTTTCTCTCATCCAGTGCTCCAAGGAGTTCCTCAGAGGGGCCAAAAATTTGAGACCACCCAGGAGAGCTCCAACCCCAGCCTGGGACCTTAATATTGTCTTGGAAAAACTCACTCTACCTCCTTTTGAGCCAGTTGCTACTGCAGACTTAAAATTTCTTTCTAGGAAAACAGCTTTCCTTTTAGCAATCGCTTCAGCTAGAAGGGTATCTGAATTACAGGCCCTTATGGCAGAGTAGCCTTTCATCATCTTTCTTGCGGACAGGGTATCCCTCAGAACCAATCCATCCTTCATGCCCAAGGTGGTATTAACCAATCCATCCTTCATGCCCAAGGTAGTATCCAGTGTGGCTCTTAATCAGTCCATTCATTTGCCGACCTTCTTCCCAATCCACAGAACAAAGGTGAACGGATACTGCATTCCTTAGATGTGCACAGACCTCAAAGGAAATCTGACCAACTGCTGGTGGCATTTGCTGCAGGGGCAGAGGGGAATGCTATTTCAAAGCAAACCATTCTAAATGTGTAAGCTATTGCATTAATTTCTGCTATAAGCACCATGGAAAACCTATCCCCCAGGGGTTCAGACCTCACTCCACCAGGGCTGCATCTACCTCTGCAGCCTTTCTCAGAGGCTTCCCTACCAGGGACATCCTAGAAGCTGCTACATGGAGTTCTGTACATACTTTCACCAAGCATTATCATTTGCCAATTTTCTCTAAATCCAGAGCTGGCTTTGCCACTGCAGTCTTGCAGGGCCTTATAGCTGGCCCTAATGCTGTCTAAATTTTTCCTCCCAACCATAGCTTTGGGAATCTACCCAAATGTAATGACTGCAACAGTGAAACATGAAGAACATAGTACAGTTGTGTACACTTACCATAAATGTAGATGTTCGAGTGTATTCACTGTTCCAGTCCTGGTTACCCTCCCTTCAGCCCCCTAACTTCTTTTGACTATACCTCTACTTTCCCTTAGTATGCTTAAAAGCCTTTTTGGTGTATTTGCTTTTTTGTTGGAGGTATATCTGTGTACTTTTATATTTAATTGCTTCCCATTGGGGGGCACCTGACATCTGGGGCAAGAAAAACTGATGTAATGGCGTCAGCTGCATTTTTTATACTCCTGACGAGCTGATGTCATGGAAAAAGGGACAACTGACGCAGGACCCAAGACTTTGTTAATCAGGCCAACTGAGGGCTACCTGCAAGCAGATAACCCAAATGTAAAGACTGCAACAGTGAACACTTGAACATCTGCATTTATGGTAAGAGTACACAACTGTACTTTTCACATGTTGAAGTACCTGCAACATGTTATGGAACTAATTAAACAAAAAATGGTGTTGCTTCCAGATTGTGCAGAAAATAAAGATTTACAAGAGTTAATGCATTCTGCAAACCAAGTTTGTAAACATACTTTACAGTGTGGGTTTGATGCCTTAGAAGCATCTTGCAGCGCACTGCTGTCACTGGGTCTGTACTGAGAAGGCATGCTTGGCTTAAAGAAGTCTTGCCTGACCATGTCAAAGCAAAATTACTAGATGCTCCATTAAATCAGGAGTGTTTGGCACAAAAGCAGAAGAAGTTCTTAAAAAGATGGAAGAAAAAGCTAAATCTATGCAAACCGTCAAAGATTTCTTACAGGTGCAGCCACCTAGATTCAGTAGGCATTTGCCTTCAAAAAACTGGTCCTTTCAAGTCCCTCTCCGGGCTTCTCAGTCCAAACCCAGGGGAAACAGACCACCAAGACTACAGTCTCTTGGTATGCAGAGATCTAAACAATGGAATGTTTCCACCTCAAAACCAGGGAGTGGTAAGCCACCCCCTTATGGAAAAAGTTCACAATGACTTTCCAATTATCCTTCCCAGCCATGCCCAAGTGTTTGCGCCCCTAGGAGGAAAACTCACCCTTCATGGAAAAAACTGGGTGTCCAATACTCAGGACCAGTGGGTTCTAAACATTGTATCCATTGGATACAGATTCTGCTTCCACTCACTGCCAACACCAAGTGGGCTGTCAGACCTTCCTCCAAACCAGAGGGCAGAGGCTCAAAAGCAAGTACTTTCCCTTCTCCATATCAGGGCTGTTCAACCTGTTCCAGTAGAACAAAGGGGACAGGGTTTCTACTCCAGACTGTTCCTGGTGCCCAGAAAAGAGAGCTCTTTGCGCTCTCTCCTGGATCTATCAATTCTCAACACCTTTCTGATGGTCCCAAAATTCAAAATGCTTACAGTGCAACAGCTTCTTCCTATGCTAGCCAAGGATTCCTGGTTAGTTACCCTAGTCTTAAAAGAAGATTATGTGCACATCCCCATAAGGGAGTCACGCAGGAAATATCTCAGTTTTAGGCCCGGATCTATGCATTATCAGATGTTCATTGTGTTACACTGCTGCAGTCATTACACATGGGTTATCCTGCCGTCAGGTGGTTCCCCTGTCGGCCTGAGTTCCAAAGTCTTGGTCCGGCGTCAGTTGCTGTCGCCTCCTCCCTGACGTCAGTGCGACAGGGATATATAAGATGCAGCCGACGCCATTTTCTTCTGTCTTTCTTGCCGCACGGTGCCCGAAGCAAAAGCAGTTCGCAAGTGACGGTCGGCCGACTCCTGAGATTTTCATTCCGAATCCAGAACCGTAGTCTTCTACAAAGCTAAGTACCCTGTTGGGAAAAATTTTCTTGCCTCAGACTGATGTCAGTAAAAGTTAATAACTGTATTTCTTGTGGGAAGCAAATACCTCATAAGGATTTCCATTCCTATTGTATCCCATGCCTAGGCCCAGACCACAACATCACTGGTTGTTGGTTTTGTGCTAGGTTTAACAGGCGTACTATTAAACATCGGTTTGATTTTGCCCGACATTATTTTGGCAGAAAATTCAATTACACCATGCCATCGGAGCTTCCGACGACCAGAATACATAAAAAGTGCAAAGACAAGGATAGGCATCCGAGGCCCAAAACTGACGAAGCCTCTTCTAGGCCAATCGACGGTTCTCCAGGTTTCAGCGAGGTGCCTTCTCAGCCCCTGACTATCGCTTCTACAGAACCACAGGCTGCCTCTGACTCCCACGTGGAGATGGCTGGGCCTTCGGACGCACAAGTTTTTCAGCCTACCGAAACTAACCCTTCAGAGGGATCCGGAGTAGCTGAGCTACCCGCAGCTTCAGAGGGTGTTTTCAGACCTACTCAGTTAAGCATTAAACCCTCTGCTAAGTCTAAGCCTCCTTTAAAAACAAAGAAACAAATACAGCATTCTCCATGACAGGCCTCCATGCCTAAGAAACAAATGCTCAAAATGGCCGAAGACCTAATCACTGTGATCAGGGGGTCCCATCCCCCTCCTGATAAAAGGCCTAGAAAGGATGCAGACTATGACTCATCTGACCAGGTGTCCATCTCTTCAGATTCATCCTCAGATCTAGGATATTCTTTACCCCCTTATGAGGATTCTGATGCTGAGGAATCTATTCCATCAGCCTCTCCGCCTGAGGACTACTCCTTTGGGGAAACCTTACATACCATGAGGGAGCATTTCCATTGGGAAGGCCAGGATTACTCAGAATCCAAGAAAAGGCTCAGAGACTTCCTTTTATTACCTCAACACAGACCCCTTGCTATTCCGCCAGTGTTAGATATTGTGGATGATGTGTATACTGAATCCAGCTTAAGTCCTGATTCCTTACCTCCAGCCCCTGTTAAACCTGACAGATACTACAGAGTCCCTGACTCACACAAATTTCTGTATAAAAGCCCTGTTGCTGACCCTGAAACTATTTCTCAGGGACCCAAAGGGGTTAAGGCCTCATTAGCCAAGAATCCAGTTCCCTCTGACAGAGATTCCAGAGCATTATGGGGAAAGAAAGTATATACGTCTGCAACTTTAGCAATGAGAGCCTTAAATTGCCAGTTTCACATGTTAAAATATCAGCAATTTTTGATGTCTCAGTTGAAACAAAAATTGCTTCCAGATTCAGATCCTTCTAATTTTAAAGAAATGCAGGATTTATTGCATTAAGCTGAACAAGTGGGAAAACATAATTTGCAATGTGATTTTGATTCTTTAGAGGCTTCCTGTAGAGCAGCAGTTACAGGCTCTGTCATTAGAAGTCATGCTTGGTTAAATGAACATAAGTTAGCAAATCATGTTAAAGCAAAATTATTGGATGCACCTTTGCAGCAGGATGTGTTATTTGGAGTTAAGGCAGAAGAGGTATTAAAGAAAATTGAGGATAAGGCAAAATCTATGCAAACGGTGAAGGATTTCTTACAGGTTCAGCCTCCTCGATTTAGCAGAAATTGGCCAACTAAGAATTGGTCCTTTCCAGTTAGACAGACCTCAAAGGGGCAGATACAGACGTCCAAGAGGTAGAGGTCAACCACAAGGTCCTTACAGGCCTTGTCAATGGGGTGCATCAGGCCAGAAAGAAGGGGAAGACAGGCCCCAACCATATAAAAAACAGCCCCAATGACTTCCCACTATAGCTGCCAAACAGCTCTCTCTTGGCAGCCCCCTTGGGAGGAAAACTGGCACTTTTCTGTCACAATTGGCATATGATCACCAAAGAGACAAATGGGTTCTCAGCATTGTATCTCAAGGTTACAGGTTCCACTTTCACACTCTGCCAAGGTTAAAAGGAATGCCAAATCTGCCACCAAATCAATGGGCAGAGGCTCAATAACAAATTACAACACTCACGGATATGAGAGCTATTCAAAACGTGCCACCACAGGAACAAGGACAAGGATTTTACTCAAGACTCATTCTGGTTCCCAGAAAGGACAAAGTCTGGAGGCCCATTCTGGATCTTTCTTCTCTAAACACTTACCTGGATGTTCAGAAATTCAAAATGTTGACACTACAGCAGCTTCTTCCCATGCTGGGCAAGAAACCTTGGCTCGTGGCCTTGGACCTCAAGGAGGCATACCTGCATGTCCCTATCAGACAAAACTGCAGAAGATGCCTCAGATTCATAGCTCGTTCAATGCACTATCAATTCTCTGCACTGCCCTTTGGCTTATCTACTGCCCCCAGGGTCTTCACAAAGTGTCTGGCACCAGTAATTGCATTTTGCAGACAGAAAAGAATTCAATTTATCCGTACCTGAACGATTGCCTGATTCAAGCAGAGAACAAGGACATTCTTCTAAAGCATCTGGCGTTTGTAAAAAAGTTAAGTTGCCTGGGGTGCGCAGTAAACAAAAATAAATCAAAACTAGTGCCCTCACAAGAGATAATATTCTTGGGTGCCAGCTTGAACACAACGGCCCAGATGGCTAATCTCACGCCAGACAAGCAAGGATAATTGACTCAATATTTTCAATTGATGGCAACAAAGACCCAACTCCCTGCAAGAAAAATTCTGCAGGCCTTGGGTTACATGGCATCTTGCATACTACTAATTCCGTATGCCAGACTGCATATGAGGAAACTACAATGGTACCTAAAGAATGTATGGTCTTAACACTGTCAAAGTTTGGAAACCGTTATACCACTAATTCCTTGCCTTCAACAGGAGTTTCGATGGTGGGCTCAAGCTTGTCACCTCAACAAGGGACAGCCTTTTACTCAATCCACAGCCAGGCAAACACTGACAACAGATGCATCGGATTATGCCTGGGCGCACACATGGCAGGCAATTGTATTCAGGGCAAGTGGCCCACAGAACAAAGGCATCTTCACATCAATCAAAAAGAGATGCTAGCTGTACAAAATGCCCTTATAGCTTTCAAGGTCCTGCTTCATCCAGGACAACTACTACTAAAGACAGACAACACCACAGTTATGTGGTACATAAACAAGCAAGGGGGCACTCACTCCTTCCCCCTCTGCAGACAAGCCATGACCTTGTGGAACACAGCTCTAAACTGTCAAGTTCATCTGTAAGCACAATTCCTGTCAGGAGAGAAAAACACACTGGCAGACTACTTAAGCAGAAACATCATGGATACCCACGAATGGGAATTGAATCCACAAATATTCAGAATGATAACACAGAAATGGTGGAGCCCGGACATAGATCTGTTTGCATCCCCAATGAACTGCCAGCTACAGAAATTCTGCACAAGGAGTTACCATCCACAAGCATGGAAAGTGGATGGCCTCTTATTCAGCTGGAAAAACTTTCAAGTATACGCTTTCCCACCACTACCTCTCCTGCCGAAGGTACTCATAAAAGCCAGGAAGAAGA
Organism: Protopterus annectens; assembly: GCF_019279795.1. NCBI lineage: Eukaryota > Metazoa > Chordata > Ceratodontiformes > Protopteridae > Protopterus > Protopterus annectens. The sequence goes on from NC_056730.1 coordinate 152,273,016, forward strand.
GCCAAAGATGATCCTGATTGCACCAGACTGGTCACGCCAGTACTGGTACCCAATCTTAAAGAACTTAGCACTAGGGCCACCCTGGATTTTGCCTCAAATCCCACATCTGCTGACTCAGCACAACAATCAGATACTTCACAGCCAGCTAAAGGCCTTAAACCTAGCTGCATGGAAGATTCCTTAGTCAAGCAAGCAATGCCTCTCTCCAAAGCTGTTATGGATGTCATTCTGGAGGCCGGAAGGCCTAGTACCAGGAAAGCCTATTCGGATAAATGGAAGAGATTCTGTGCCTGGAACCAGGCTCACAGCCTTGACCCTCTTGTCCCAAGCATTCCTCAGATACTACAATATTTAACTGAGATGCTGGACAAAGGCCTCTCTTTCTCATCCATCAAGATCCACGTCACTGCCATCTCTGCTCATTACAACACGGATCCACCAATTTTCTCTAATCCTTTGCCAAGACAGTACCTCAGAGGGGCTAAAAACATAAGTCCACCCCGTAGTGTACCTACTCCAACTTGGGACCTCAACTTTGTTTTGGAAAAATTAACTTTACCTCCTTTTGAGCCAGCTAACACAGCAGAATTATAATATATCTCTTGGAAAACTGCTCTGCTCCTGGCAATAACATCAGCACGAAGAGTTTCAGAATTACAAGCACTAATGGCAGTGGAACCTTAACTCATTTTGCACCTGAACAGGGTGTCTTTAAGAACTAACCGTACGTTTATGCCAAAGGTGGTATCCAGTGTGGCTCTAAACCAAACTATTCACTTGCCAACTTTTTATCCAGAGCAGCAGAATAAGGGGGAGAGACTACTACATTTGTTGGACATTCACAGGTAGTTACGCTTCTACTTGGACAAAACCAAAGTTTTCAGAAAATCTGAGCAATTATTGGTAGCATATGCTGCAGGAGCACAGGGAAAAGCAATTTCAAAACAGACCATTTCAAAATGGATAGGACATTGTATTCGTTTTGCTATACACACCATGGGAAACCTGTACCTAGCAGCATTAGATCTCACTCCACCAGGGCAACAGCCACTTCAACTGCCTACCTCAGAGGAGTACCTACTAAGGATATTTTGGAAGCAGCAACTTGGAGTTCTGTGCATTCCTTTACCAAGCATTACCATCTGACTCTATACTCTAAATCCAGAGCTGGCTTCGCCACTGCAGAGTTGCAGGGCCTTATAGCCACCCCTAATGCCTTATAGAACCAGGCACCCTACCTCATCTTTGAGATTCTACCCAAGTGTAATGACTGCAGCAGTGTAACACGATGAACATAGTACAGTTTTGTACCTACCATAAATGTAGATGTTCGAGTGTAAACACTGCTGCAGTCCAGGTTACCCTCCCTCCTTCCCCTCTTACTTGCTGGTATGTACCTATGTCTTCTACCCTTTACTACCTATGCTGAGTATTTGCTGGTAGCTGAAAGTTGTTGTTTGCTTTTCTTATGTATGTTTTATTAGCAATTTGAATTGCCTACGTATTTGGGGGCACCTGACATCTGGGGCAAGAATAACTGAAGAAAATTGCGTCAGCTGCATCTTATATACCCCTGTCGCACTGACGTCGGGGAGGAGGCGACAGCAGCCGATACCGGACCAAGACTTTGTAACTCAGGCCGACTGGGGAACCGCCTGACGGCCAGATAACCCAAGTGTAATGACTGCAGCAGTGTATGCACTCGAACATCTACATTTATGGTAGGTACAAAACTGTACTTTCTCTGCACTTCCCTTTGGCTTATCTACTGCACCCAGAGTATTCACAAAATGCCTGGCTCCAGCCATTGCATACTGCAGACAGAGAAATATTCAAATCTACCCATACTTGGGTGATTTTCTGATTCAGACGGACAGTCAGGAATTGCTGCTTCAGCACCTGGCATTTGTAAAAGGACTTCTAACTTCACTGGGATACACCATCAACGAAAAGAAATCACAACTGGTGCCCAGCCAACAAATTGTATTCATCAGAGCAAGTTTGAACGCACCTTCCCAGATGGAGTTCCTCACTCCAGAAAAGCAGGTCTATCTGACAAACTATTTAAAACTAATGGCCACCAAAACCCAACTATCTGCAAGGAAAATACTGCAAGCCCTAGGGCTCATGGCCTCATGCATTCTGCTGATTCCATACGCAAGACTGCCTATGAGGAAACTTCAATGGTACTTAAAATCTCTGGTGTCACCATTCTCAGGACCTGGAAACAGTGATTCCTATCATACCTTGTCTAAGGGCAGAGTTCCTTTGGTGGGCAGAAGCATGCATCCACAACAAGGGACTTCCTTTCTCTCAACCCCTTGCCGCCCAAACCTTGACAACAGACACATCAGACTATGCATGGGGGGGGGGCTCACATGGCAGGCAAATGCATTCAAGGCAAATGAAGTCCAGAACAAATTCCACTGCATATCAATCAAAAAGAGATGCTAGCTGTACAGAATGCTCTGACAGTCTTCAAATACCTTATCCTTCGAGGACACCTCCTGATAAAGGCAGACAACACCACATTTATGTGGTACATAAGCAGGGCGGGACTCATTTTTACCCACTCTGCAGGTTAGCCATGGCTGTGTGGAACACAGCCTTGAGCATCCAAGTGCACCTACAAGCTCAATTGCTGCCAGGCAAGCAAAATTCACTGGCAGACTACTTATGCAGAAATCTGCTGGACCCTCACAAGTGGAAACTGGAACCCAACTCATTCAAACTTTTAACCCAGAGGTGGGGAACTCTGGAGGGGTGGACCTTTTTGCCTCCCCCAAAAACTACCAATTGAAAAAATTTTGCACCAGGAACCCTCACAGCAGAGCCTGGAAGGTGGATGCCCTGTCTTTTACATGGGAAAACCTCTCAATTTATGCTTTTCCTCCTCTGCCCCTCCTCTCAAAAGTACTATTCAAGATCAAACAGGACAGACCAAGGGCAATCCTTATTGCACCAGACTGGCCATGCCAGCACTGGTACCCACTCCTACGTAGTCTGACAGCAGTGCCACCCTGGCACCTGCATCAGACACCTCGCCTGCTGTCTCAGCAGGATGGACAGATTTTGCATCCACAGCTGCAAACCCTAAACCTTGCAGCCTGGCTTATCCCATGAATACACCACCAGTATCCCTCAGCAAACAGGTGTTGGATGTCATCCTTGAGGCCAGTAGGCCTAGTACTAGGAAATCCTGTGCTGAAAAGTGGAAAAGATATTGATGTTCATTGTGTTACACTACTGCAGTCATCCTGCCGTCAGGCGGTCCCTCAGTCGGCCAGAGTTCCAAAGTCTTGGTTCGTTGTTGGCTGCTGTCGCCTCCTCCATGACGTCAGTGCGACAGGGGTATATAAGATGCAGCCGACGCCATTTTCTTCGGTCTTTCTTGCCGCGCGGTGCCTGAAGCAGAAGCAGTTCACAAGTGCCGGTCGGCCGACTCCTGAGATTTTCATTCCGAATCCAGAACCGAAGTCTTCTAAAAAAGCTAAGTACCCCGTTGGGGAAACTTTTTCTTGCCTCAGACCTTTGTCAGTAAAAGTTAATAACTGTATTTCTTGTGGGAAGCAAATATCTCATAAGGATTTCCACTCCTACTGTATTCCATGCCTAGTCCCTGACCACAACGTCACTGGTTGTCGGTTTTGTGCTAGGTTTAACAAGCACACTATTAAACGTCGGTTTGATTTTGCCTGACATTATTTTGGTTGAAAATTCAATTACACCATGCCGCCGGAAATTCCGACGACCGCAATGCATAAAAAGCACAAGAAGGACAGGCATCCGAGGCCCAAAATGGACGACGAGTCCTCTTCTAGGCCAGTCGCCGGTTCTCCAGTTTTCAGCGAGGTGTCTACGCAGTCCCTGACTACCACTTCCACAGACCGACTTCCATGTTGAGCTGGCTGGGCCTTCGGACGTACTAGGCCTTCAGTTTACTGATTCTAAACCTACAGTGGAAACCAAAGTAGCTGAGCAATCCACAGCTACAGAGGGTGTTTTCAGACCTACCCAGTTAACTATTAAACCCTCTGTTAAGCCTAAGAAACCCACAACTCTCTCCAGGATAGGCTTCCATGCCTAAGAAACAAATGCTAAAAATGGCCAAGGACCTAATCACCCTGATCAGGGGGTCCCATCCCCCTCCTGATAAAAGGCCCAGGCAGGATGCAGACTATGAATCTTCTGACCAGGTGTCCATTTCCTCTGACTCTTCCTCGGACCTAGGATATTCTTTTACCCCCTTATGAGGATTCTGATGCTGAGGAATCAATTCTATCAGCCTCTGCGCCTGAGGATTACTTCTTTGGGTAGACCTTGCATACCATGAGAGAGCACTTCCATTGGGAAGGCCAGGATTACTCAGAATCCAAGAAAAGACTCCAAGACTTACTTTTATTTCCCCAACACAGACCCCTTCATATCCCACCAATTAGACATTGTGGATGATGTGTACACTGAATCCAGTTTGAATCCTGACTCTTTACCCCCATCCCCAGTTAAACCTGATAGATATTACAGAGTCCCTGACTCTCACAAATTTCTGTACAAAAGCCCTGTTGCTGACCCTGAAACTATTTCTCAGGGACCCAAAGGGATTAAGGCCTCATCAGCAAAAAACCCAGTTCCCTCTGACAGAGATTTCAGAGCATTAGACAGATGGGGAAAGAAGGTATATACGTCTGCAACTTTAGCAATAAGAGCCTTGAATTGCCATTTTCACATGCTAAAATAGCAAATTTTGATGTCTCAGTTGAAACAAAAGATGCTTCCAGATTCAGATCCTCCTAACTTAAAAGAAATGCAGGATTTATTGCATGCAGCTGAACAAGTAGGAAAACATACTTTGCAATGTGGGTTTGATTCCTTAGAGGCCTCCTGTAGAGCAGCAGTTACAGGCTCTGTTATTAGAAGGCATGCTTGGTTAAAAGAACATACGTTACCAGATCATGTTAAGGTCAAATTATTGGATGCACCTTTGCAGCGGGATGTGCTGTTTGGAGTTAAGGCAGAGGAGGTATTAAAGAAGATAGAGGATAAGGCAAAATCTATGCAAATGGTGAAAGATTTCTTACATGTTCAGCCTCCTCGTTTTAGCAGAAATTGGCCAACAATGAATTGGTCCTTTCCAGTCACAGAAAGACCTCAAAGGGGCAGATACAGACATCCAAGAGGTAGAGGTCATGCGCAAGGCCCTTACAGGCATCGACAATGAGGCACACCAGGCCAAAAAGAAGGGGAAGACAGGCCTCAACCTTATAAAAAACAGCCTCAATGACTTTCCACTATAGCTGCCAAATAGCTCTCTCTTGGCAGCCCCCTTAGGAGGAAAACTGGCACTTTTCTATCACAACTGGCATTGCATCACCAAAGACAAATGGGTTCTCAACATTGTATCTCAAGGTTACAGGTTCCATTTCCACACCTTTCCAAGGCTAAAAAGAATGCCAAATCTGCCACCAAATCAATGGGCAGAGGCCCAAAAACAAATTACAGCACTCATGGACATGAGAGCTATTCAAAAGGTACCACCACAGGAACAAGGACAAGGATTTTACTCAAGGCTCTTTCTGGTTCCCAGAAAGGACAAAGCCTGGAGACCCATTCTGGACCTTTCTACACTAAACACTTACCTGGATGTTCCGAAATTCAAGATGTTGACACTGCAGCAGCTTCTTCCCATGCTGGGCAAGAAAGCTTGGCTCGTGACTTTGGACCTCAGAGTCATACCTGCATGTCCCTATCAGACAAAATTGCAGAAGATACCTCAGATTTGTTGCTGGTTCAATGCATTATCAATTCTTTGCACTGCCCCTTGGCTTATCTACTGCGCCCAGGGACTTCACAAAGTGCCTCGCACCAGTAATTGTATTTGACAGGCAAAAAGGAATTCAAATATATCCATACCTGGACGACTGCCTGATTCAAGCAGAGAGCAGGGACATTCTACTAAAGCATCTGGCGTACGTAAAAAAGTTAAGTTGACTGGGGTACACAGTAAACGAAAAGAAATCAAAACTAGTGCCCTCACAACAGATATTCCTGGGTGCCAGCTTGAACACAACGGCCCAGATGGCTTATCTCACGCCAGACAAGTATGGACAACTGACTCAATATTTTCAATTGATGGCAACAAAGACCCAACTCCCTGCAAGAAAAATTCTGCAGGCCTTGGGCTACATGGCATCTTGCATACTACTAATTCCATATGCCAGACTGCATATGAGGAAACTACAATGGTACATAGAGTGTATGGTCTCAACACTGTCAAAGTTTGGAAATCGTTATACCACTAATTCCTTGCCTACAACAGGAGTTTTGATAGTGGGCACAAAATTGCCACCTCACCAAGGGACAGCCTTTCACTCAACCCACAGCCAGGTAGACACTGACAACAGATGCATCGGATTACGCCTGGGGAGCACACATGGCAGGAAAATGTATTCAGGGCGAGTGGCCCACAGAGCAAAAACTTCTCCACATCAATCAAAAAGAGATGCTAGCTGTACAAAATGCTATTATAGCTTTCAAGGACCTACTGCATCCAGGACAATTACTATTAATGACAGACAACACCACAGTTATGTGGTACATAAACAAGCAAGGGGGCACTCACTCCTACCCCCTCTGCAGACAAGCCATGACCTTGTGGAACACAGCTCTAAACTACCAAGTTCATCTGCAAGCACAATACCTGCCAGGAGAGAAAAACACACTGGCAGACGACCTAAGCAGAAACATTATGGACCCACACGAATGAGAACTGAACCCACAAATATTCAGAATGATAACACAAAAATTGTGGAGCCTGGACATAAATCTGTTTGCTACCCCAAAGAACTGCCAATTACAGAAATTCTGCACAAAGAGCTACTATCCACAAGCATGGAAAGTGGATGCCCTCTCAGTCAGCTGGAAAAAAACTACAAGTATACACTTTCCCCCCTTTACCTCTCCTTCCAAAGTTACTCATAAAAGCCAGGCAGGAAGAGCCAAAAATGATCCTGATTGCACCAGACTGGCCACGCCAGCACTGGTACCCAATCTTGAAGACCTTAACACAAGAACCACCCTGGATTTTACCACAAATTCCAAAGTTGCTGACTCAGCACAAGTCAGATACTTCACAGCCAGCTAAAGACCTTAAATCTAGGTGAATGGAAAATTCCTTAGTCAAGCAAGCAATGCCTTTCTCCAAAGCTGTTATGGATGTCATTCTGGAGGCCAGAAGGCCTAGCACCAGGAAAGCATACTCGGACAAATGGAAGAGATTCTGTGCCTGGAACCAAGCGCACAGCCTTGACCCTCTAGTCCCAAACATTCCTCCGATACTGCAATACTTAACTGAGATGCTGGACAAGGGCCTCTCTTTTTCATCCATCAAGATCCACGCCTCAGCTATCTCTGCTCATTACAACACGGATCCACCAATTTTTTTCTAATCCTTTGCTCAAACAATACCTCAGAGGGGCTAAAAACATAAGACCGCCCCGTAGAGCACCAACACCTACTTGGGACCTGAATTTTGTTTTGGAAAAATTAACTTTACCTCCTTTTGTGCCAGCTAACACAGCAGAATTAAAATACATCTCTTGGGCTACTGGCAATAACATCAGCACAAAGAGTTTCAGAATTACAGGCACTAATGGCAGTGGAACCTTTCCTCATCTTCCACCAGGACAGAGTGTCTTTAAGAACCAACCCTACGTTTATGCCAAAGGTGGTATCAAGTGTGGCTCTAAACCAAACTATTCACTTGCCAACTTTTTATCCAGAGCCACAGAACAAAGGGGAGAGACTACTACATTCTTTGGACATTCACAGACAGTTACGCTTCTACTTGGACAAAACCAAAGCTTTCAGAAATCTGAACAATTATTGGTAGCATACGATGCAGGAGCACAGGGAAAAGCCATCTCAAAGCAGACTGTTTCAAAATGGATAGGACACTGTATACGTTTCAGCTATACCCACCATGGGAAACCTGTACCTAGCAGCATTAGATCTCACTCCACCAGGGCAACAGCCACTTCAACTGCCTACCACAGAGGAGTACCTACCAAGGATATTTTGGAAGCAGCAACATGGAGTTCTGTGCATACCTTCACCAAGCATTACCATTTGCCTTTACACTCCAGATCCATAGCTGGCTTCACCACTGCTGTACTGCAGGACCTTATAGCCGCCCCTAATGCCTTATAGATCCAGCCTCCCTACCTCAGCTTTGGGATTTCACCCAAGTGTAATGACTGCCGCAGTGTAACACGATGAACATAGTACAGTTTTGTACCTACCATAAATGTAGATGTTCGAGTGTAAACACTGCTGCAGTCCAGGTTACCCTCCCTCCTTCCCCTCTTACTTTCTGGTATTTACCTGGGACATATACCCTTTATTACCTTTGGGGAGTATTTGCTGGTAACTAAAAATGGTTGTTTGCTTTTCTTTTGTATTTTTTACTAGCAAGTTGTATTGCCTACCTGTTTGGGGGCACCTGACATCTGGGGCAAGAAAAACTGAAGAAAATTGCATCAGCTGCATCTTATATACCCCCTGTCGCACTGACGTCAGGGAGGAGGCTACAGCAACCGACGCCGGACCAAGACTTTGTAACTCTGGCCGACTGCGGGACCGCCTGACTGCAGGATAACCCAAGTGTAATGACTGCAGCAGTGTTTACACTCGAACATCTACATTTATGGTAGGTATAAAACTGTACTTTCTTGGAGTCAGTCTCAAGGAAAGGACACGGCTGTACCCAACTTCCCTCAAATTCTTTATTACCTAGCAGAGCTCCTCCACAGAGGCCTATCCTTTTCATCTATTAAGATTCATGCCTCTGCCATCGCAGCTCATTATAATACTAAGCTTCCTCTCTTTTCTCACCCTTTTATCAAACCGTTCTTGAGAGGAGCTAACAATTTAAGGCCCCCCTATGAGAGCTCCCACCCCGGCCTGGGACCTTAACTTTGTACTGGAAAAGCTCACACTTCTCCCTTTTGACCCTGCTGCTTGAACAGAGTTAAAATTCCTCTCTTGGAAAACAGCCTTACTTCTAGCTATTACTTCAGCAAGAAGAGTGTCTGAGTTACAAGCCCTTCATTATTTTCCATCCTGACAGGGTTTCCCTCAGGACTAACCCTTCCTTTATGCCCAAGGTGGTATCTAGTGTGGCTTTAAACCAATCCATCCATTTGCCAACCTTTTTCCCTAATCCTCAGAATAGAGGTGAAAGGCTACTGCACTCCTTGGACGTGCACAGACAGCTCAGGTTCTGCCTTGACAGGACTAAGCCTTTCAGGAAAATCTGACCAGCTACTAGTCAGCTTTCCTACAGGGGCAGAGGGCAAGGCCATTTTGAAGCAAACCATTTCCAATTGGATAACACACTGCATCCATTTCTGCTACAAGCACCATGGAAAACCTACCCTTCTGGGGATCAGAACTAAGCTACTTCACCCTCTACAGCATTTTTCAGGGGGTCCCCACCAGGGACATTCTGGGAGCTGCAACCTGGAGTTCTGTACACACCTTCACCAAGCATTACCACTTACCTATTTTTTCTAAATCCAGAACTGGATTTGCTACAGCAGTCTTCCAAGGCCTGCTAGCCAACACTTCTTGACTGCCTCCACCCTTCCTCAGCTTTGGGAATCAATCCAAGTGTGATGACTGCAACAGTGAAACACGAAGAACTTAGCACAGTTGTGTACACTTACCGTAAATGTAGATGTTCGAGTGTATTCACTATTGCAGTCCTGGTTTCCCTCCCTCCAGCCCCATGGCTTTCTCTGTCCTTTTTTCCTATCCTCTGTATGGCCATTTATTATGGCAGGAGTATTTACTTTTTACTGGAGGTGTTCCACACCATGTAATAGCTTCCTATTTGGGGGGGCTCCTGACATCTAGGGCAAGAAAAGCTAATGTAATGGCGTCGGCTGCATGTTTTATACCCCTAATGATCTGATGTCATATGAGAGGCGACAGCATGCGACGCAGAAATCCCAAGACTCTGGTATTCAGGCTGACTGAGGGCTACCTGCAGGCAGAGATAACCCAAATGTGATATACACTCGAACATATGTATTTATGGTAAGTGTACACAACTGTACTTTCTCCTTGCACTTGCTCTCCTCGGCTTCTATACAGGCTATGCCATCAGGACTGGCTCCGTCTGGGGCTTCTTGGTTCTGAGGGCTGGTGCGCGCAGACATCACATTTATGCCCATATACCTGCCAACCCCTCAGATGTCCGCACCATCAGGGACTGGAAAAGCTTTGGGAACCTGGCCGGACAAGCTGATCGGAAGAAGGGTAAACCCACTAGTTAATACTGCAACATGGAAGAGAAGGACATCTATGGTTATGGTAAGATTTTACTCAACTTTCCTTTCTTCAAAGAAAGAACAATCCAGGAGGTCCCACCAGACCAGAGATGGTTAGGAAGTTATTCCAGGTTCTGTTCAGTACTGAAGAAAAAAGGACCTCAGTGGCCTACACTATGTTACAAAAGACCATATTCAGAATAGTCACTATGCAAGCGATCCTGCCATGTTTATGGGAGGGAATATTGGTTGTGTTGATTAGCTCACCAGGATGCTTAGCTCCGCATAAACAATTTGAATCCAGGAGGTACCTACAGTTTCATTTGAGAATCAGTCACTCTAATTTCAGAGCCCTGCCCTTCAGTCTCACCACAGACCCCGAGGCGTTCATGTGCATGCAGTAGTTACAGCTCAGTAGCAAGTCAAATGGATACATTTCCCTATCTGGACAATTGGCTTCTTGCTTCAGCAAGCTTTGGAGTCCTTACTTTCAGCCAGCGACTACTTTTTTTTTTTTTTTTACAGTTCTGGCTATCCCTGGGTATATCCATCAATGTCAAAAATACCATGCATTCACCCTACTCGGAACATGAAGTTAGTTCATTGGTGGTTGTATTAATATAAACAGCTGCTGTGCAAGTCTTCCAGCAGAAAGGGTACAAGTTATCAGAACAAGGGTGTGTCTTCTAATGCAGAAAAGCATTCTCCAGCAGCATTAAATGGTCTTTCATACCTGGCCTCATGGGGATTCTGCAGTGGTTACATATTTTGTCCCATCTCAGTCGCGCAACATTTTTTTGCTCCCCAATTTCCTTCAAGTTTAATCAAGGTATGCAGCACAGGCTAATGTCCAAAACCTTGTCTGCAGTTCAAGCAGAAACTGACTCCAGACTGTCTTCATGCTCCTTTTCTGCTTTATAAAAAGTTCTAAAGCTTCTTCCCTACCTAGAAAGAAGTGGTCTACTGTGTCTGAAAAGATTGTTCTCCATTCATTTTGTATTCTGTTCCTGTGGCAGAAACTTCAGGTAAACTTTTTTCAAGATCCTTGTTATCCAAAGTCTGTACCAAGATGCCTGTTTCATTTTACAGTAGAATCTGAAAAAAAACCTGCTATAATTGTGGCCGAGTCTGCCAGTCCAGAAGTAGCCATAGTTCAAACTTTTTCAGTTCATTCCTGGCCAGGCACACCCATGATCCTTTGTCCGATTTGCCAGAGTTTGGATTACAGCAGTTTTTCAAATGCATGTTGATTTTCAAGGCAGGAGATTAGAAGCTTCTTCTGTGTCCAGACATGTCTGGGGTAGTGATGGAGTGTTATTCATGCCTGGAGCTAATTCTCCTCAGAGTAATTGCCGCCAGAACCCTTTGCTTCACATTTCCTGTTTGCATGAAACTGGTCCTAAAGTTATAGACATCAGAGCATTCAAAGCTGTATCCTTTCTTTGTTCCCATTGGTACTTGTTTTCAGACCCCTTTGCAGTTATGCTGTCATCCGTATTGTTAGTAGTGGTGCCCACATTTGCAGTACTGACTTTTCTCTGCATTGATAGTTCTGATGCTTATGACTTCAACGTCTGTGCCCATACATGGGTTTTTGGCATTAAGCCCTTTGGGCATTTGCTATACGATTTATACCTTTTGTTGTACACCACTTCTGCTTATATCTGCAACTGTTTGTATTCAAAAACTTTTTTGGAGTTATTTTTATATATATTTATTTAATCTTTGACTGGGTTGGTCTAACTAGGCCAGTGACCTCTCTTCAGCGGAGACCAAAGGTAGTATTCATGTATGGAATGTTTAGTCTGGTTAAAAGAAGTGCCTTTTGAAGAGTAACCAACAAATGGAGATGGTAGCGAACCAAAAAAAAAGACTAAAACCCAAAAACAAGCCTTTTGAAGAGTCTCATCAGTTACAAACTAAAATCCTAACTACCTCCAGCAAGCACTCCTCAGAGGTGTTCCTTCCCTTGTGTGTAAAGAGGTCTGCAGTCTTCAAACTCCACACCTGCTCCAGAGAAGCCAAAGGAAGCCACAGCAAATGACTAACACCCTGAAAATACCCTTATTCTTCCCTGCAAAGACACTGTGATGAAGGGATCAGCATCCAGTTTATAGGATATACTTTATTTTGTTTTGAGAGAGTCTTTGTAGATATGTTACCTTTGTGTGTTGTGCGTTTAGGGCTCCTTACAGTCTTACCCATGAGCATTTGTTGGTATTTCTGTACTTGCTTTATCTTGGATGTGCATACACCCATAACATGAGTAGTGTTTAGATATGCATTTACTTTCTCTTTATAACGGTTATTTTTAATGATTATATGCAAGATTGCAGCCATGCTTTCTTAGGGATGCCTGATTGCTAAAAACAGCACGCTGGGAGACTGATATTCACCTGTGGCTGAATCCTCACCGAGTTTCACTACCACTGGTTGAGTGTAAAGTGGATGAGGTTTACAACTTATCAGTCCTTCAGAATTATTGTTGGTACTTTTTTTTTCTATAGCTGTCAGACTGAAGAATTAGTGTGTATAAGTAAGTGGGGTGTGAGGCACATTGTATTTTTTAGCAGTTTTTTTGGCAGTTTGGTGTCCATAACTAGACTTTGCAGTGTAGTTCTGCTGTTTGCATATATAATAGAACAGCTGACTGTGTTCTTTTTACAGTTCTTTTTTCTCCCCATTTCTTAATAGATCGACTTGGAGAGCATATTTGCACTAAACCCAGACTTGGCACCAGAGGAAGAAGATATTGAGCCAAGCCCTGAAACGCCACCACCTCCTACACCTTTAGCCAAAGTGAACAAATTAGCTAAGGTTTGTAAATCTGAACCATTCTTGTAATAGGAAGCTGCTACATTCAGCAGTGTAAAGGATTAAAGTGTGGAATTGTTATTGGGAGTGTGTACTCAAGTAGCCATTGGCTGTACTGAAATTAATTATTTCTTTGATATGTATGTGTTGTGGAATGCAGCAAGTGTGCTTAACCTGTATAAACCTAACCAGTGTTGTGCTAAGTTAATGTGTTCTATTAAAAACTGGTTAGTTATAGACAGAAGACAATAGTGCGTTAACTATAGTACATGCGGCATTATGGCTGTGAAATACTTCATCAAACTAGATGCAAGCAATTTCTGCGACTCCCTGAACCCAAGCCTCTGGTCATCCTTCTAGTTTTGGAAGTCCTTTTACAGTGTATTTTTGTAGCAAGATGGATAGCCCTCTGCTCCAAGGAAACCAGACTGCTTTTACGGTGTCATTGACTCCCACAAGTATCTTTATTAAAATCCAGCTGCTGGTCCAGCAGTGGCGTCTATAAATTCTAGCAAGGGATTTAATGGTACTTTAGCCAGGGAATCTACTCTGTAACAGGAAGAGTGGAATACTCCTTCATTTGGGAAAAATATCTACACGCTAGCTGTCCTGGCTGTTAGGACCATTTACTTGCCAGTCTTCCGTGTTAAGATTTTAGAAGTCCCTCCTTGAGCAGTTAAGACAAAAGGCAGAGGGGATTAAAGACAAGGCCCTTAGTAGGAGGATGCTTAACCTATGCAACCTCAATTCATATGTAGCTAGGCATTCATGAAACGTGGCTATAATGTACTTGATGCATTCTACAGTGTAGTTGCAGTGGGACCCTTGGACAAGGAGGCAAGCCTAACTGAGGAAACCTCTTTCTGAGGATGCGAAAGCACAACTCCCTAGTAGCCCCTATATTTGAGTTTCTGTTTGGATCTCCCGCAGAGAAGATGTTTAAAATGCTGCATGAAACATGAAAACCATATATTCGGGCAAAGACCTTTTTCATTCTTTTGCACTTGGGTATATCAGGTAACTACCCCAGTAAAAGATGTCCCTTCTACCCTAAGCAGGAAAAAACAAAGGAAAAAAAAAAAGTCTCAGAAAGAAGTGGCAAGCTTGACTGCGAGAAGAAACTGGGTGGTATCCAGGGTCGTGGCAGCCAGGGTGATCAGCTGTAGCTTGGTGCAGGCTTTCCTTTAGCCCCAGAAGTACCCATCCATCCTACCTCAGGCAAAAACAGGAGGCAAGTTGACCTTGACTAAACAATGGAAGGGGACTTCACATAGAGCAAGTGGGTCCCCTAGATTATTAAAAAAACAAGTTGCAAACTGCAGATGTTCTTCGTGTTTCACTGTTGCAGTCATGACACTTGGGTTATCTGCCTGCAGGTAGCCCTTAGTTGGCCTGAATACCAGAGACTTAGTATTTCTGCGTCGGATGCTGTCACTCCAGAACTGACGTAAGGCGTATAAAACCAGGCAGCCAACGCCATTACATCAGTCTTTCTTGCCGAGGAGCCTGAAGCAGAAGCAGTTTGCAAGGGCTGGTCGGCCACTACCTGAATTTTCGTTTACAAATTGAATCCTCCTGAAGTCTTCTAAAGCTAAGTACCCCACTGGGGGTCCTTTTTTCTTGCTCTAACCAATGTCAGAAAAAGTTAACAATTGTCTTGCCTGTGGAAAGCAAATACCACACCGAAATTTTCATTCTTACTGTGTCACCTGTGTAGACCCAGGCCATGACGTACCTCGCTGTCGGTTTTGTGCCTTGTTCAACGCCCAGACCATTCGTTGTCGGACTCTCATTGTCGCTAAATTCTTTCGCTCTCGATCTCCTTATTCCGAAATGGTTACAGTAAGCCATCCGACTACTGATATGCCGAAAAAAATATAAGGATAAAGAGACAGACTGCACAGGTCCAAAGCTGCTGATGACACTTCCGTTAAGCTAGTCGCCAGTTTGCCGGTACTCATTGAGGCGCTTTCGCAGCCCCTAATGCCCACTTCAGTGGATTTGCAAGCCTCTACCGAGACCAGTTCGGAGTCTAGTATGCAGCGAGACTCTAATTCCACTATGGAACCTGCAGATGTCTCTACCTTGGATGGGTCCAGAGCCGCTGAGCAGGCACTGGCATCTGAAGCAGCTCTGTTTGACTTAAACCGACGACTGCATTTCTGTCTAAAACTGCTGAGTTTCTAAGGCCAAGAGTATGCGTTATGCCTAGAAAACTGATCGGAGTGCATGCACCTGCTCCCTTGCCGCAATGTCAAATGCTTAGAATGGCTGAAGACCTTATTATGTTGATTAGGGGAAGTCAGCCTTCCCCTGCTAAGAGAAAGAGACCAGTCCCCAGCAGCTTCAACAGACCAAGAGTTTGATGACTCTGAAGTGTCTGATTATGAGGATTCAGATGCAGAGGAATCCATTCCCTCTGGTTCTCCTTCAGAGGATTTTTCTGTTGGTGGAACCTTACATACTTTGTGAGCATTACCACTGGGAATGCCAAGACTAACCTCAGTCCAAAAAGAGACTCAGAGAATTTGTAGATTTGCCACAGCACAGGCCTTTAGCAATACCCCCGGTCCTGGAAGTTGTTGATGATGTCTTTATGGAATCCAGTCTTACTCCTGATACTTTGCCCCCTGCCCCTAGATAATCAGACCGGTACTACAGAGCACCTGACTCTCACAAATTTATTTGTAAGAATCCTACTACTGACCCAGAGATCATTTCCCAGGGGCCTAAAGGTATTAAGGCAACTACAGCCAAAAATCCCACCTCTTCGGACAGGGATTCCAGATTTTTGGACAGATGGGGTAAGAAAGTATATACCTCTGCAACTATTGCCATTAGGGCATTGAATTGTCAGATGTTCATCCTGTTTCACTGTTAGTCATTGCATTTGGGTAATCTGCTGGCTGGTTGCCCTCAGTCAGCCTGATTAACAAAGTCTTGGGTCCTGCGTCGGTTGCTGTCCATTCTTCCTTGACGTCAGGTTGTCAGGGGTATAAAACATGCAGCCGACGCCATTACATCAGTCTTTCTTGTCGTGTGGTGCCCGAAGCAGAAGCTGTTTGCAAGTGTCGGTCGGCCGACCGACTCCTGAAATTTTCATTTTCGAGTTTCAGAACCAAAGTCTTCAACTAGAAGCTAAGCACCCTGTTGGGGAAACTTTTTCTTGCTCCTTACCGATGTCAGTAAAAGTTAATAATTGCATTACTTGTGGGAAGCAAATACCTCGTAAGGATTTTCATTTGTACCGTATTCCTTGCCTAGGCCCTGACCACGATGTACCTTGCTGTCGTCAGTACATTTTTGCTTCTAAATATTTCAGCTCTCTGTTTAATTATCCAGAAATGACGTCTGTTAGCCATCCGACTACCAGATTACCGAAAAAACGCAGAGAGGAAGACAGAGGCCGTTGAGGTCCAAAACTGCCAACGACGCTTCTCCTAAGCCAGTCGACAGTTCGCCGGTACTCAGTGAGATGCTTTTGCAGCCCCTGATACCTGCTACTTCTGATTTGCAAGCCTCTACTGAGACCCATTCGGAGTCCGGTATGCCGCGAGATGCTTCACATGTGGAACCCGCGGATGTGTCTACCTTGGATGGGTCCGGAGCTGCTGAGCAGGCACTGGCTTCTGAGGGTGTATTCAGCCCTACAGACTTGCATATTAAACTGACTCCCAACTTCAGTACTAAGGCCTAAATCTCAATGTATGTCTAAAAAAACGACGCCCAGGCCACAAGTTCAGGCCCCTATGCCTAAAAAACAATTGATCAAAATGGCTGAAGATTTAATTACTGTAATCAGGGGTAGTCAACCCCCCCCCCCCAAGAGGCCTAGGATTGAACTTGACTATGAATTTTCTGAACAGGACTCTGTTTCTTCTGACTCTTCTAAAGATCTGGATTTGTCCATACCTACTTATGAGGACTCTGATGCAGAGGATTCCATTCCCTCTGCCTCTCCGCCTGAGGATTTCTCTTTTGGGGAAACTTTGCATACCTTAAGGGAGCATTTCCACTGGGAAAGTCAGGATTTCTCTGAATCCAAAAAGATGCTTAGGGATTTCCTTCTTTCTCAGCATAGGCCTTTGGTTATACCTCCTGTACTAGACATTGTTGATATGTTTTCGGTGTCCAGTATGGCCCCTGATTCCTTGCCTCCAGCCCCTAGTAAACCAGACGGGTACTACAGGGTTCATGAGTCCTACAAATTCCTTTTCAAGAATCCTGTTGAGGACCCTGAAACCATTTCTCAGGGGCCCAAGGGCATTAAGGCTTCTACTGCTAAAAATCCTACCCCTTCTGATGAGACCCCAGGGGGTTGGATAGCTGGGATAAAAGATTTATACTTCTGCAGCTTTAGCAATCAGGGCTTTAAACTGTCAGTTCCATATGCTAAAATATCAACAGCATATCATGAGACTGCTTAAACAGAAAATGATGTTGATTTCTGACTGTGTGGAGAATAAAGATTTACAGGATTTATTGCATTCAGCTGAACAAGTTGGCAAACATACTTTGAAATGTGGTTTGATTCTTTAGAGGCCTCTTGCATGGCTGCTGTTACTGGGTCTGTGCTTAGAAGGCATGCTTGGCTAAAGGAGCAATCTCTGCCTGACCATGTTAAAGCAAAACTTTTGGATGCTCCTTTACAGCAGGACCGCTTGTTTGGCAAATAAGGCTGAAGAAGTTCTAAAAAAGATGGAAGATGAAGCTAAATCTATGCAGACTGTGAAATATTTCTTACAAGTACAACCTCCTAGATTTAGAAGGCACTGGCCTACTAAGAACTGGTCCTTTCCAGCTCCTTCCAGAGCCACTCCAGCCAAACACAGGCATTCCGAAAGCAACAAGTTTCAGTCCCAAGGGACTTTCAGAACTAAGCAATGGGGTGCTGCCCACTTCCAAATCTGGAAACAACAAGGCACCACCCTATGGCAAACAGTCTCAATGACTTCGCTTTAAAATTACCAAGTACTTTCCTCTTAGCCGCCACTTGGGGGAAAACTGGCTCTTCATTCAAGCAACTGGCAATTTATAAACCAGGACAAATGGGTTTTAAATATATAGTGTCCCAGGGATACAGATTTCATTTCCACACACTGCCAACTTCAAACCTGTGGCCAAACCTGCCCCCAAATCAGTGGGCAGAGGCTCAGAAACAAGTACTTTCCCTCCTAAATATGGGGGCTATTCAACTAGTACCAGAAGAAGAAAAGGGGCAATGTTTCTGTTCGAGACTTTTCCTGGTACCTAGAAAAGACAAGTCATGGCGTCCAATTCTGGACCTGTCAACTCTAAACACCTTTCTGGACATTCCAAAATTCAAGATGCTGACTCTTCACCAGTTACTTCCTATGCTAGGCAAGGATGCCTGGTTGGCAACTCTAGGTTTAAGAGGCTTACCTGCATATCCCAGTCAGGGAATCCTGCAGAAGATACCTAAGCTTCAAAGCAGACTGCATGCATTATCAGTTCTCTGCACTGCCCTTTGGCTTGTCTACTGCGCCCAGGGTATTCACAAAGTGCCTGGCTCCAGTAATTGCATTTTGCAGGCAAAGAAATATGTATGTCCATACCTGGACGATTGTCTAATTCAGGCAGAAAACCAGGCCATTCTTCTAAAACATCTGGCGTTTGTAAAAAGAGATGTCCTTCAAGAATGCAACTGCAGTCCTGACATATGGGTTGTCCTGCCTCAGGCAGCCCTTCGGTCGGGTTGTCCTGCCTCAGGCAGCCCTTCGGTCGGCCAGATTCCAAAGTCTGGGTCCGGCGTCTGCCGATGTCGCCTCCTCCCCGACGTCAGAGCGGCTGGAGTATAAAGGCATCAGCCGACGCCATCTTCAGTCTTTCTTGCCATGCGGTGCCCGAAGCAGAAGCAGTTCGCAAGTGCCGGTCGGTCAGCTCCTGTGTTTCCAGTTACCGAAGTCATCTAAAAGCTAAGTACCCGTAGAACATTTTTTCTTGCCTCAGCCGATGTCAGAACAAATTGAGAAAGTTAATAATTGTTTGTCTTGTGGTAAGCAAATACCTCATAAGGACTTTCATTCTTACTGCCTCCCTTGCCTGGGCCCAGACCACGACGTCTCGGCCTGTGCCGCCTGTGCTTGCTTTAATAAGCGCACTCTCAGGCGCCGGGCAGAGTTTGCCGAAGACTTTTTTGGCGAATCTTACGCTTACAACATGCCGTCGGAACAACCGACAGCACAAACTACCAAAAAACGTAAGGACCGGGACCGACATCCTCGGCCCGCGTCTTCCACCGATATAACGCCTAAGCCCTCCGCGAGTGCTTCGGTCCCTTCGGAAGCGGTAATTCAACCGTTCCAGGCCGACGACACTGCGTTAATTCATCCCTCTGTCTCGGGGGCTACACCGGTGCCGGTTGTTGATTTTCCTCCGGAAACCGAAGTTCTGGATCTACCCGACACCATTCCCGTGGACAAAGTAACCCCTGCATGTGGGGCAGCTAGGCCTCCTGTATCCATATCAATCAAGGCCTTTGCACGTGCTAAGGCCGCCAGCCAGGCCACGGCCCATCCCAAGCCTGCTTCTCAGGCCCCTTCTTCTGACAAACAAATCATGTCTGTGGCTGCAGATCTTATTTCTCTTATTAGGGGGTCTCAGCCTCACCCAGACAGAGGTTCTCAGCCGCCTGCAGAAAAAAGGCCTAGAACTGAGCAGGCAGACAACCTCTCTTCAGATGAAGCCTCCGGGGATTCAGAGCATTCAGAAACCCAAGAAGAATCCTTCCAGGCATATGAGGACTCTGATGCTGAGGAATCTATTCCCTCTGCCTCTCCTCCAGAGGATTTTTCTTTCGGTGAAGTCCTCCACTCCATGAGGGAGCATTTTAAGTGGCAGGCTCAGGAATTTTCTGATTCCAGGAAAAGGCTACGTACCTTCCTTAAGTTACCCCAGCACAGACCTTTAGCTATCCCTCCAGTTTTGGATGTCCTGGATGATGTTTTCTCCGACTCCAGTGCTTCCCCTGATTCTCTCCCTCCTGCTCCTGTCAAGCCAGACTGATATTACAGGGTCCCTGACACTCACAGGCATCTCTTTAAGGCCCACTCTGTGGATCTAGAAATTATTTCACAGGGCCCCAAAGAAGTGGCTACCTCCTCAGCCAAGAATCCACTGCCAGCTGACAGGGAACAAAGGTCCCTGGAGAGATGGGGTAAAAAAGTCTATACCTCTTCCACCCTTGCCATGAGGTCTCTTAACTGCCTTTTTCATATGTTTCAGTACCAGGATTATTTACTGGATGATTTGCAGAAAAAGATAGCCTCTCCTGAGCCTATAGATAGAAAGGCATTGCAGGATTTGGTTCATAATACCCAGCAGGTTAGTAATCATTTTCTGCAGTGTGGTTATGATGCATTGGAGGCTTCATGTAGGGCAGCTATGACAGGGGCTGTTATCCGTAGACATGCTTGGTTGAAAGAACAGCCACTGCCAGATCATGTTAAAGTAAAGCTCCTGGATGCACCTCTGGATAAACAGAAGCTTTTTGGAGCTAATGCTCAAGATGTGTTGGAATCTATTGAAGAGAAGGCAAAATCAGTTCAAACAGTGAAGGATTTCCTCCAGGTTCAGCCCCCAAGGTTCAGCCGGAATTGGCCTTCAAAGAATTGGTCCTTTCCAGACTCTGACAAGTTTCAAAGGGGAAAGAACAGGCATGCACGAGGTAGAGGGCAATACAGAGGCTCCTACAGGGGACGCCAATGGCAACCACAAAATCAAAGAAATGGCACAGGTAGTACACCTGCACCACAGGGACAATCACAATGACTTACCTTTCACTCCGCGTACCAAAGCTCAAAGAGAAGCACCTATAGGCGGAAAATTATGTCTATTCTCAAACTGGCACATTATAACAAAGGACAATTGGATTCTGGACATAATAGACAGAGGTTACAGGTTCCACTTCCATACCTTACCAACAGGACAAGGCATGCCAAACCTGCCACAAAATCAAAGGGCAGAGGCACTCATAGAAGTCTAAAAGCTGTTACAAATAAAAGCAGTAGAGAAGGTTCCTCCTCAGGAACAAGGCCAGGGATTTTATTCAAGATTGATGTCCTTCAAGAATGCAGCTGCAGTCATAACATGTGGGTTGTCCTGCCTCGGGCAGCCCTCGGTCGGCCGGATTCCAAAGTCTGGGTCCGACGTCGGCTGATGTCGCATTTCTCTCCGACGTCAGAGTGGCTGGAGTATATTCGCATCAGCTGACGCCATTTTCTTCAGTCTTTCTTGCCGCGCGGTGCCTGAAGCAGAAGCAGTTCGCAAGTGCCGGTCGGTCAGCTCCTGTAATCTACGATACCGAAGTCATCAAAAAGCTAAGTACCCCGTTGGGGACCTTTTCTTGCCTCAGCCGATGTCAGAAATTACTGAAAAAGTTAACAATTGTCTTTTTTGTGGTAAACAAATACCTCAAAGATTTCCACTCTTACTGCCTCCCTTGCCTGGGCCCAGACCACGATGTCTCGGCCTGTGTAGCCTGTGCTCGCTTCAACAAGCGCACTCTCAGGCGCCGGGCGGAGTTCGCTGAAGATTTTTTCGGCGATAAATTTGCTTACACCATGCCGTCGGATCTTCCGACATCGCAAACTCCCAAAAAGCGAAAAGACCGGGACCGACATCTTCGGCCCGCGTCTACCAACGACTCCACGCCAAAACCTAGCACGAGTGCTCCGGTTCCCTCAGAGACTGTCTCTCCACCGCTCCGAACCGAAGACACCGCATTACCGATGACTCAGATTCCAGACATTACTCCGACGCCAGTTATAGACTTTCCTCCGGATACCGTAACCGAGGAAATGCCTGAGACCATTGCTGTAGACAAGGTCACTCCTGCACGTGGAGCTGCCAGGCCTCCTATGGCCATGTCTATTAAGGCCTACACTAGGGCTAAGGCAGCCAGCAAAACTAAGCATATTACTTCCAAATCCTTACCTCAGCCGACTCCGGAGACACAAATTATGTCCATGGCTGCTGATTTAATTTCCATGATTAGAGGTTCACAGGCCCATCCTGAGAGAGCATCTCAGCCTCCTCCTGATAAAAGGCCCCTGGTTGAACCCTCTGACCCTTCTCCTTCAGATGAAGACTCTGAGGGCTCTGTCCACTCTGATAGCCAGGAAGAGCTCTTCCAGACCTTTGAGGACTCGGATGCAGAAGATTCCATACCTTCGGCCTCCCCTCCTGAGGATATTTTTTTTGGGGAAGTTCTGCACACCATGAGGGAACATTTCAAGTGGCAGGGTCAGGAATATTCTGATTCTAGGAAACGCCTTAGGACTTTCCTTAAGAAGCCTCAACACAGGCCCTTAGCTATTCCTCCTGTACTTGATGTTCTGGATGATTTGTATTCTGATTCTAGTGCTACCCCTGATTCCCTTCCTCCCGCTCCAGCCAAGCCAGACAGGTATTACAGGGTCCCAGAAACTCATTCCCATTTATTCAGGGCCCATACTGCTGATTTGGAAAATATTTCACAGGGGCCTAAAGGAGTTTCAGCCTCCACCTCAAAAAATCCTTTGCCCTCCAACAGGGGAGCAAGGTCATTAGAGAGATGGGGTAAAAAGGTTTACACATCCACTACCTTATCTATGAGAGCTTTAAATTGCCTTTTTCATATGTTCCAATTTCAGGATTATCTCTTAGAAGATTTACAAAAAACATTAGCTTCTCCTGATCCTTTAGACAGGAAGACTTTGCAGGAAGCTGTACATAACACTCAGCAAGTAAGCAGTCACTTCCTGCAGTGTGGATATGATGCACTGGAAGCTTCATGTAGGGCAGCTATGACAGGGGCAGTGATGCGTAGACATGCTTGGTTAAAAGATCAACCTCTACCAGATCATGTAAAAGCAAAACTTCTGGATGCACCTTTGGAAAAGAACAAGCTTTTTGGTGCAAATGCTAAGGATGTGATGTTATGTGATCCTATCTCGCCTACATTCTGTACTGATGGGTTCGGAGCCGATCCCTCGGCTCCGACTCGGCACGCTTATGCTATAGAGCGAGGCCTCTTATTGGCTGAGCTATCTTTATCCCAGGATGCACCACCACTAATCCCCCAGATCTCGTTTGCCGCTTACAGAGCTTAGACGTGGTCTCAACTTGGCTGGGCTAAGTACTATTTATTTAGGCTTTTTCCTGTCAGTATTTTGCTTCATTTAAATCCAAAGGCTGTTTTAACGGCTGTTCTTTGTATACGAATGTTTTTGGTAATTTTAGTTGAGGTTTTTGTGTTATTTCCTGTCAGGGAAGGTTCCCGTTTAAGTTAGAGGGGCCTTCCCCTGTGGTTTCTACTACCTTAGTGGTTGTGTGTGGGTCAAGTACCCGTTTAAGTTAGAGGGTCTTGACCCTCTTTATCTCTTTATCTCTTTTTTCTTTGGACAGTTTGTTTGTTTATAAAAAAAAAAAAAAAAAAAAAAAAAAAA
The DNA here is from genome assembly GCF_019279795.1 of Protopterus annectens. Classification (NCBI taxonomy): domain Eukaryota; kingdom Metazoa; phylum Chordata; order Ceratodontiformes; family Protopteridae; genus Protopterus; species Protopterus annectens. Next base: position 152,296,606 of record NC_056730.1, read on the forward strand.
AGGCTTTAGTTTAAAAATTTAACACTAAACTAGTGATATATTTTTTCTTGTGTGTCAAACCATTTTTCTAGTTGTGGTTAACTGTGTTTTGGCTTGGTTATGTCGAAAGAACACAAACCCTCCGGGTTTAAGAAATGCACGAGGTGTGGCTTTAAAATGTCCATAACGGACGACCACTCCTCGTGCGTCTATTGCCTAGGTGCTAAACATCTGCAAGAGTCGTGCAGTGTATGCCATGCGTTCTCTTCTAGAGTCCTCCAGGAGAGGAAAAACAAATTAATCCTCAAAGGATTAATCAAGCCTTCCTTCGAGGAGGCTTTATCTTCCTCTCCGTCTCCTTCTAAAAAGAGGAAAGCGTCGGCTCCGACCAGTCAGTCGGAACCGACCGCTAAAAAAACTAAGCAGACTTCTCCATCGGCTCCATGGACTTCGGAACCGAGGTCGGAACGGTCTGCCTCGATGCCTTAAGGGTTATCGGCTCAGACTCTTCCCCCTCGGAGCCGAAGTCCTTATCGGCACCGAGGGAAATTTCCTTGAAACCTTCCTCGGAGCCGATAATTGTTGAGTCGTTTCGGAGCCGGTCCCCGAGCCCTTCGGAGCCGATGGAGAAATCGGTTCGGGCCCGATCGGTATCCTCGAGATCATCCAAGATGTCTGATTCGGACATCGACAGGGTGCTCCTTCGACTCTTCCAGTCTCCGGTGTTCCAAAAGCTGGTTTCGGCTCCAGCCCATTTGGCTTCGGAGCCGATGGTCCACTCCCCTACTGTGATTCCTCCTCCAACGGCTTTGGCACCGTTGGAGCCGGTGCTGGTGGAACCTGTGGAGGTGTTAGGGTCGGGCCCGACCCTTGCTCCAACTCCGGCTCTTGGGTCGGAGTTCAGTACACGGACTTCTTCCTTCGGCCCTGGGGAGGCTTCGATTGATGCTTTGGTCCCAAGTCTCCCTCTTGTGCGTCGGGGGCGGGAGTACCGTCCACTGTCGTGGCCACGGGGGTGGGACCCTCCCAGGATTCTGGTGGTCCCGCCTTCAGGGCTATGAGGAGTGCTTTAGCCAAATCTTCCTTGGCTACCTCCACAGTTTCCCCAGCTCCTTCCCTACATTTGGAGACTGGGTCGTTGGCAGTCCCCTGTCCTTAGACAGCGGAGCCCCTGGGCCTCAGGTTACCCCGCTGGGGTTTCTCCCCTCCTGGAGGTCCTTCTGAAGCCTCTTCGAAGAACCTCCCAGGAAGAGATCGCAAGAGGAAGCACGTTGACTCCTGATGAGGCTCTGACATCTGACACTGATCTCGATGATGCAGAAGGGTCCCCCAAGTCGTCCTCGGATGATGTCTCCTTTGCAGACATCCTGGAAGCCCTAAAACAACGAGGCGGCTGGCAGTCCAAACCTCCCTCTGCTGATGAGTCGGTGTTCCTGAAGGCCTTCGGGGCTCAGCCCTCCGCCTCTTGGGTGTCTCCGCCCTTCGACGAGCTCTTGGATTTGATCTGTCGAAGGGCGTGGGAACACCCAGACTCTGTGGAACCGGTGCCCGCTCGTCCGAACAAATTTCTCTCTGCGCCCCCGGACAGAGAGTTCCTTACTAAAGGTGTGGCTGTAGATGCTATGGTGGTGGCATCTGCTACCCAGCAAGATGTAGCAGAGGCTTCTACGTCCGTCCATCTTCCTAATAAGGAGTCTAGGAGCATGGATCGGTACGGAAAGCGCACCCTTAGTTCAGCGGCCTTTACACGGAGGTCCTTGAACTACCTGACGCACTTTACGAGATTTCAGAGGGTTCTGATTAAGGAGCTATCCGATACCCTCTTGGGTAACCTGCCTGAGGAGCTGGCCCAGACGGTTGGCTCTCAGCTGGCTACAATGTCGTCCATTTCGAACTCGTCCATGAGGCTCATTTCGTATGCGGCCGAAGGGGCGAGTAGAGCGGCGGGTACTGGCATTGCTCTACGGAGACAAGCCTGGCTCCGCCTGTGTCATTTCGCGGAGGCCTTTAAGTCTTCATTTGCCGACGCCCCCTTTGATGGGTCCTCCCTGTTTGGACCCAAGGTAAAAGACAAATAACCAATTCCAATGACACCCGTAGAGACAATAATCCAACTGCAGCAGTAAGATGATAAAAAACAGGTTTAATTCCAAAACGAATCCTTCAGCATAAAAAAGCACAATAAAGACAAGCGCTTTCGCCTGGACAATTCCAGGCTTTATCAAGTCAAAGTGAGAAGCAACAATGAAACCATTTTTTAAATAGTTAGAGCTCCTTGGTCACATGCTCATTTAATTGTTAATTAAAAGGTAAATCGCCACTGATGAGTACTAGAGCTTTGCTTAAATACATACATTGTTTTCCTTTATAGCATATTGCTCAAAATTCTGTTGCAATGTGCCTAATTATACAGAACACTGTTAACGCTGGTATCTGAAAAATTGTGTGCCATTTGGCAAAATTTTAAAAGCATTGTGTTTTTAAAAAAATAATAAATACACATTACATGCATAAAAATATTACCTGGAAGGTAAAAGACACACTAACCCGCTGTGAACAGGAAGGTAAGACTCTTACTGCCGTAGGGGCATGATTTTCCACTCCCTTTCGGCCTTATCCCAAGGCTAAAAGAGGAGGGAAAATGTGGTTCCGTAGATCTCAGAAGCCTTACCCCTCTCAGCAGGAAGGTTCCCCCTCCAGAGGCAAAAGGAGGGGAAATTCATCCAGAAGACGCCGTCCCAGAGGCGGCAGAGGCCCTCGCAACACTGGAGACCGCGAGTCCTTTCGTGACTCTTCAGCCTTTCATAGTCCCTGAGGGATTGCCCGGCTGTGCTGCTCCGGAGCCAGTCGGGGTCGCCAAGCACCTGAAGGCCTGGGAAGGGATCACTCAGGACCGATGGGTGCTTCGGATTATCGCCGGAGGTTACTCCATCCCATTCTCTCACCCCCCCCCCCCCTCAGTCCAAAAAAATCCCGGACCCGCCAACCAGTCAACGGGATACCGCAGCCTCAGAAATTTCAAAGCTGCTGCAAAAAGGAGTCATCCAACCGGTCCCCGCAGACCAGATCGGATTAGGGACTTACTCAAGATTCTTTTTGGTGCCAAAAAAGACCAGGGACTTGAGGGCCATTTTGGACCTCAGCATCCTAAACCGTTCAGTCAGAAAGTCCAAGTTCCGAATGGTCACTCTACAAACCATTCTCCCATTGCTGGAGAAAGGTGTTTGGATGTGCTCCATAGATCTCAAGGACGCGTAATATCATATCATGGTACATCAAGCATCCAGGAGACATCTGCGCTTCAGCCTAGGAGGCAGTCGTTTTCAGTTCCGTGCGCTGCCCTTTGGTCTCACCACAGCCCCCAGGGTGTTCACCAAGTGCTTGGCAGTAGTGACTGCTCACCTGAGAAGTCTAGGATTCCAGGTGTTTCCGTATCTAGACGACTGGCTCCTAACTGCCACCTCCAAGCATCTACTTCTGCGGAGCCTACAAGACACTATATCACTGGGCAATTCCCTTGGAATCACCTTCAATTGGCCAAAGTCTGTGTTGCGGCCATCTCAACGAATAAGATTCATAGGGGTAGAGATAGACTCAAACCAAATGCGGGTCTATCTACCTACAGACAGAATTCAAACCATACAAAATCAAGTTCGAGCCTTACTTCCCAGGTCCAAAGCCCCAGCCAGAATGGTCCTGCAGCTTTTGGGATCCATGTCCGCCACGGTTCTACTAGTCCCCTTGGCAAGGTTGCACATGAGGATTCTCCAGTGGCTCCTCTCAGCTCAGTTGTCCTTTCAGGAACTCCCCCTCAACCACCTTGTATGGATCACGGAATCTTGCAGACGGGACCTTCGCTGGTGGCTAGTGCCCTCCAACTTGGATCAGGGACGACCCTTTGTTCTACCTCCTCCGGCGGCCACTTTGACCACGGACGCCTCCCAGATGGGGTGGGGGGGGGGCATTCCCTGGGCAGGTCAGTCCAAGGCAAATGGCATCCGGAAGAGATTTTGCTTCATATCAACATCTTGGAAATGAGAGCAGTACTTCTGTCCCTTCAAGCCCTCCACGATTATCTCCCTCAAGGCGTGATTGCCGTTCACTCAGACAACATGTCAGTTGTTTGGTACCTGAACAAACAGGGAGGGACCAGATCATATCCTCTTTGCAGAGAGGCCATGAGGGTCTGGGAATGGGCAGTCTCCACCAAATGCTTCCTAGTGGCTACTCACATACCAGGCAAGTCCAATGTGATAGCCGACAGATTGAGCAGGACCATTCTCTCTCCTCACGAATGGTCTCTGAATATGACAGTTGCAAGTCAGATTTTCAACGAATGGGGAGTTCCGTGTTGCGATCTCTTCACGACTCCTCTGAATGCAAAGTGCAAAGAGTTCTTCTCCCTAACCCCGGCTCTGGGGAAGAGCCCCATGGACGCATTAGTCCATCCTTGGCCCACCGGCTTGCTTTATGCCTTCCCTCCAGTTCCTCTCCTTCCCAGAGTGATTCTAAAGGCATCTCTCTTGGGGAGCAAAATGATCTTAATTGCTCCTTACTGGCTTCGTCAAGTGTGGTTCCCCTATCTTCGGAGACATGCTCTGGTAGGTCCATGGTTCCTGGATCAGATCCCAGACCTACTTGTTCACCAGTCGGGACTATTCCACCAGTCCCTACACACCTTAAAATTGACGGCTTGGCTCCTCCTCTTCCGACGATAGTCAAGAGTCATACATTGGATCCAGATGTTGTACACACATTATCTTCGGCCCATAAGTCGACTACTAAGAAACTGTATTCTAGCAAATGGAAAAGATTTGCTATTTGGGCTCAACTCCGGGGCCTGGACCCCATTTCTATTCCCGTACCAGAGGTACTAAAGTTTTTGACTTCTCTTTTCGATCAAGGCTCTTCAGTTTCTACCATCAAGGTACAATTGGCAGCAATCTCTAACTTTCATGAATCCATGGACCCACCTTTAATGAGCAACAGATTGTGTAAGACCTTCTTGAAAGGTGCTGCTCTATTAGGACCTTCGATTTCTCATCCTGCACCTCCATGGGATCTCGATTTAGTGTTACGCGCCTTGACTTCTTACCCCTTTGAACCGGCAGCTACATGTGATATAAAGTTCCTATCATGGAAGACAGCCTTTCTGGTGGCGATTACTTCTGCCAGAAGAGTTTCAGAGCTTCAAGCTTTGTCTGTAAAACCCCCGTACTTGGTTTTTCACAAAGATAGAGTATCCCTCAGGCCAAATCCTTCCTTTGTTCCTAAAATTTGTTCTAGTTTCTGCTTACAACAATCGTTAGAGCTTCCAGATTTTTCCCAAAATACTCTAACAAAGCGGAGTTCATATTCCACACACTAGATGTCCACAGACAGTTACGTTTTTATTTAGACAGGACCAAACAAACAAGGAAAACAGATCAGTTGTTTGTATCCTTTGCAGATAACAAATTGGGCAAAGCAGTCACAAAGGTCACTATTGCCAAATGGATCAGGGACTGTATTACTCAAGCTTATTTTTATTCTAACAAAGAGCTTACCACCTCTGTCAAGGCTCATTCTACAAGGGCTATGGCTACTTCGATAGCATTTCATTCTAAGCTTGCTATTAGTGACATTTGTGCTGCGGCTACATGGTCTTCCCCGCATACCTTCATTTCCCACTACAAATTAGATGTGGCATCTAGAGGACGAGCTTCATTTGGTTCCACAGTGCTCAGGAGTGTTTTCCAATGAGCCACCCGGGATTTAGGTGCTAGGGACGCTGTCCCATCAGTACAGAATGTAGGCGAGATAGGATCACATAACATCTTTTAGTTATGTACTCACCATAACTTCAGATGTTTGGGATCCATCTCGCCTACATTCCTAATAACCCACCCTCCTTCCCCCATCCTTGGAGATCAGAGGATATCAGAAGGTCCGAATCCTGTTGTTTCATATTGAAACATCTAACAATGTTATATAAACGAGTTGTGCATGTGTGCATGAATGCGGACAAGCAAGATCTGGGGGATTAGTGGTGGTGCATCCTGGGATAAAGATAGCTCAGCCAATAAGAGGCCTCGCTCTATAGCATAAGCGTGCCGAGTCGGAGCCGAGGGATCGACTCCGAACCCATCAGTACAGAATGTAGGCTAGATGGATCCCAAACATCTGAAGTTATGGTGAGTACATAACTAAAAGTTAAAGACCATCAAAGAAAAAGCAAAATCAGTTCAAACTGTGAAGGATTTCCTCCAGGTTCAACCCCCCAGATTCAGTAGGAATTGGCCTTCAAAAAACTGGTCCTTTCCTAATCCAGAAAAGTTTCAAAGGGGTAAGAACAGACGTGGCCGAGGAAGAGGCCAATACAGAGGCCCTTACAGGGGACGACAATGGCAGCCAGGAAACCAAAGAAGTGACGCAGGGGTTTCACCTGCCCAACAACCACAAACTCAATGACTTTCCTCTACTACCGCCTACCAGGGAACAACTAGAAGCTCCCTTGGGCAGAAAATTATCTCTGTTTGCAAAAAACTGGCACAGACTGACAAAGGACAAATGGATTTTGGACATTATAGACCGAGGGTACAGGTTTCATTTTCACACCTTACCAAGAAAACAAGGCATGCCAAATCTACCACAACATCAAAGGGCAGAGGCTATCAAGCAAATCACTCTGCTGACTCGAATGAAAGCAATAGAAAGAGTTCCACAACAAGAACAAGAACAGGGGTTTTACTCAAGACTGTTCCTTGTTCCAAGAAAAGAATCTCAATGGAGACCAATACTGGACTTGTCCGCATTAAACAGCTTTCTCATAGTACCAAAGTTCAAAATGCTGACTCTACAGCAACTCCTTCCCATGCTGGGCAAGGAGTCGTGGCTGATTACTCTGGACCTCAAGGAGGCATACCTGCATGTCCCTATCAGACACAGCTGCAGAAGATACCTCAGATTTCTTGCAGGGCCAGAGCATTATCAATTCTCAGCATTGCCATTTGGCTTATCTACTGCGCCCAGAGTGTTTACAAAATGCCTGGCTTCAGTAATTGCTCATTGCAGGCTCCAGGGTATACAAATTTACCCGTACCTGGACGACAAATTGATGTTGACAAAAAACCTGGATTATGTCATACGATTACTTCAAGCTCTGGGATACACAGTCAACTTCCAAAAGTCAAGACTGCAGCCATCCCAGCAAATAATCTTCTTAGGAGCCAAACTATACACAGCCTCTCAGATGGCTTACCTGACAGAAGACAAGCCAGAGAAGTTAACTCAATACTTCAAAGGTTTAGCAAAACTCACCCAGATGACTGCAAGGAGATTCCTACAGGCCCTGGGTTACATGGCATCCTGCATTCTACTGGTTCCATTAGCAAAACTACACATGAGAAAGCTTCAATGGTACCTAAAAAGCATTTGGTCTCAACACAGCAACAACTTGGAGACAATCATACCACTCATTCCATGCCTACAAAAGGAATTCCTATGGTGGGCCTCGGTGAGCCAGGAAAACACAGGTATGTCATTCAAAAAAACCACAGATAACACAGACCATGACTAAAGACGCCTCAGACCTTGGATGGGGGGCACACATGGAAGGCAGGTGTATACAAGGACAATGGTCTTCAAAGGAAACACATCTGCATATAAACCAAAAGGAAATGCTGGCAGTAATGCATGCTATCGAGGCTTTTCAAAACCAACTCCAGCAAGGCCACTTAATGATACGGACAGACAACACCACTGTGATGTGGTACATAAACAAGCAGGGGGGCACCCACTCTTACCCCCTTTGCAGACTGACAATGCAGCTTTGGGAGAAATCACTGAGTCTAAACATCCAGTTACAATCCCAGTTTGTTCCAGGAAAAGACAATGTGTTGGCGGACAGCCTAAGCAGGAATTTCACAGATCCACTTGAGTGGAGTTTACATCCGAAGGCTTTCAGACAACTCACTTCGACATGGGGCAAACCAGAAGTGGACCTATTTGCCTCTCACCTCAATCATCTTCTACCAAAATTTTGCACAAGGACATACCATCCAAAGGCTTGGAAAATAGATGCCCTTTCATTCAACTGGAACTCCCTAGCAATCTATGCATTCCTACCTCTGCCACTGATGACCTCAGTATTACTAAAGATCAAAGCAGAGAAGCCCAAGGGAATCATAATAGCTCCGGATTGGCCAAGACAACACTGGTACCCACTACTACGGAGCATATGTCACACCAGGAGGTGGGCCCTCCCTCTGTGGCCTCTACTTTTGACTCAACACAATTTCGAAACACTGCATCCAAACCTTCAGACACTGCAGCTAACAGCCTGGGAGATCCCATAAATAACTTCATCTTATCTCTCTCCAGGGAAGTTCAACGGATACTAACAGAGGCTCGAAGACCATCCACCAGAAAGGTCTACTTAGCAAAGTGGAAAAGATTCAGCAATTGGAATACCAGCAAAGGACATGATGCATCATTACTGAACATCCCACTTATCTTGGAATATTTGGCAGATATGTTACAGAGCGGCCTCTCATATTCTTCAGTAAAGATACATGCATCTGCTATTTCAGCTAGATACAACACTGGTCCTCCTGTTTTCTCTCACCCCTTACTAAGACAATTCCTCAGGGGAATCAAGAACATTAAGCCACCGAGAAAGGCCCCAGTGCCAGCCTGGGACCTCAATTTCGTCTTAGAAAAACTGACTCTACCTCCTTTTGAGCCAGCAGCTTCAGTTGACTTGCAATTTCTCTCATGGAAAACAGCTTTCCTGTTGGCAATTACCTCAGCAAGAAGGGTTTCGGAGCTACAGGCCCTAATGGCAATACCACCCTTTATTATTTTCCACAGAGACAGGGTTTCATTAAGGACCAACCCTTCCTTTATGCCAAAGGTGGTATCTAGGGTTTCTCTAAATAAAGCCATTCATCTGCCTGCTTTCTTCCCCAATCCTGAGAATAAGGGGGAAAGACTTTTGCATACCTTGGACATACATAGACAACTTCGATACTACCTGGGCAGGACCAAGGCCAGTAGGAAGTCTGAACAGCTTTTTGTAGCTTACGCCCCTGCAGTCCAAGGAAAAGCAATTTCAAAACAGACTGTTTCTAAATGGATTGGACATTGCATCAGATTCTGTTATTCCTTTCATGGAAAGACTGTTCCAGCCTATGTCAGTCCACATTCCACCAGAGCTACAGCCACCTCTACAGCATTTTTAAGAGGGGTGCCTACAAAGGACATTCTAGAAGCTGCTACATGGAGCTCCATGCATACATTCTCCAAACACTACAATCTCCCTCTATATTCCAGATCCAGAGCAGGCTTTGCTTCGGCAGTCCTGCAGGATTTGATTGCCACACCATCTCTTTCCTAGAGCATACCTCCTCCCCCAGCTAAGCTATGGTATTCTACCCACATGTTATGACTGCAGTTGCATTCTTGAAGGACATAGTACAGTTTTGTACCTACCATAAATGTAGATGTCCGATAGACATGCAACTGCAGTCGGGTTTTCCCTTCCTCCATACCCCTCTATGCTTAGGGTCCACTCCTATCCCCCTTACTCTTAGCTGGGGATATCTGTTATGGTGTATTGCTCATGTATTTGTTTGGAATCCTGTTTTTGTCTTCCAATTTGATTACAGCCTTCCTTGGAGGGCACCTGGCATCTGGGGCAAGAAACACTGAAGAAAATGGCGTCGGCTGATGCTTATATACTCCAGCCGCTCTGACGTCGGAGAGAAATGCGACATCAGCCGACGTCGGACCCAGACTTTGGAATCCGGCCGACCGAGGGCTGCCTGAGGCAGGACAACCCACATGTTATGACTGCAGTTGCATATCTATCGGACATCTACATTTATGGTAGGTACAAAACTGTACTTTCCTTGTTCCAAGAAAAGAAAAACAATGGAGGCCTATATTGGACTTGTCCGTTCTAAATACTTTTCTCATGGTGCCAAAATTCAAGATGCTGACGTTACAGCAACTTCTTCCCATGCTGGGCAAGGGGTCTTGGCTCATTACTCTGGACCTCAAGGAGGCATACCTGCATGTCCCTATCAGACACAGTTGCAGAAGATACCTCAGATTTCTTGCAGGAACAGGCAATATCAATTCTCAGCATTGCCGTTTGGCTTATCTACTGTGCCCAGAGTATTCACGAAACGCCTGGCATCAGTAGTGGCACATTGCAGACTCCAGGGGATTCAAATATACCCTTACCTGGACGACTGCCTAATACAAGCAGACAGCAAACAGACCTTGATAAGACACTTGGATTACGTCATTCAGTTGCTGCAGGCTTTGGGATACACAGTCAACATTCAAAAATCAAGATTACTGCCATCCCAAGAGATTATATTTCTAGGAGCAAAACTGGACACACAGCTGCAAATGGCTTTCCTCACAGAGGAGAAACAAGAACATTTAACAGCTTACTTCAGAGGCCTAGCAAAATTAACCCACCTGACCACAAGGAAGACCCTGCAGGCCCTGGGGTTCATGGCATCTTGCATTCTTCTAATCCCTCTGGCAAGACTACACATGAGAAAGCTGCAATGGTACCTAAAAAGCTTGTGGTTGCAACACAGCCACAACCTAGAAGACATAATACCACTCATACCATGCCTGCAAAGGGAATTTTTGTGGTTGGCTCAAGCAAGTCACTTAAACGAAGGCATGCTTTTCAACAAACCTCCAACAAGTCAAACTATTACAACAGACGCCTCAGACCTTGGATGGGGGGCGCACATGGACGGCAGATGCATTCAAGGGCAATGGACTCCCATGGAGATGCATCAGCACATAAATCAAAAAGAGATGTTGGCAGTGATACATGCAATAGAAGCCTTTGGAAAATCTCTTCAACAAGGACATCTGCTAATAAGAACAGACAACACCACTGTCATGTGGTACATAAACAAACACGGGGGCACTCATTCCTACCCCCTCTGCAGACTAACAATGATTCTTTGGGAAAAGTCCCTGAAACTGAACATCTACTTGCAATCCCAGTTTATTCCGGGCAAGGACAATGTTCTGGCAGACAGGTTGAGCTGAAATTTCTTGGATCCACACGAATGGATGCTACACCCACACATTTTCTCACAAATAGCATCTGCATGGGGAAGACCAGACATAGACCTCTTTGCATCTCATCTCAATCATCACCTGGAAAGGTTCTGCACAAGGATACACCATCCTCTAGCTTGGAGAACGGATGCTCTTTCCTTCAGCTGGAATGCTCTAACAATTTCTGCATTCCCTCCTCTACCTTTGCTCACCAAGGTGTTACTGAAGATCAAGGCAGAACAGCCAAGAGGAATCTTGATAGCTCCAGACTGGCCAAGGCAGCACTGGTATCCACTACTACTGAGCATAACTCACTCCAAACCGTGGCCCTTGCCTCAATGGCCTCTGCTCCTGACTCAACACAGTTACAAGACTGTTCATCAGAACCTGCAAACCCTAAAGCTGGCAGCTTGGAGAGTTCCATGACTCAAACCGATGACTCCCTCTCCGAAAAAGTTCAGGAAATTTTGCTGGAGGCACGTAGACCTTCCACCAGAAAAACCTATTCGGCCAAATGGAAGAGATTCACCATCTGGAATGTCAACAAGGGCCAGGATGCATCATTGGTGAACATACCTCAGATATTGGAATACTTGGCAGAAATGTTTCACAGTGGCCTCTCATACTCCTCCATCAAAATCCACGCTTCAGCTATCTCAGCACATTACAACTGTGATCCACCTGTGTTCTCACATCCTTTGCTAAGACAGCTTCTAAGAGGCATAAAGAATATCAAACCTCCAAGGAAGCTACCAATTCCTGCATGGGACCTCAATTATGTCTTGGAAAAATTAACTCTTCCTCCTTTTGAACCAGCCGCATCTTCAGAAATGCAATTTCTCTCTTGGAAAACGGTTTTCCTGTTTGCAGTCACTTCAGCAAGAAGAGTCTTGGAGATACAGGCCCTCATGGCAGTTCCTCCCTTTATCATCTTTCATCAGGACAGAGTTTCCCTTAGGACCAATCCTTCATTCATGCCTAAGGTGATATCCAGAGTGTCTCTAAACCAAGCAATTCACCTGCCTACTTTCTTTCCTAATCCTCAAAATAAAGGGGGAAAGTTGTTGCATACTTTAGACATTCACAGACAACTAAGCTACTACTTGGACAGAACAAAATCCACCAGGAAGTTTGACCAACTGTTTGTAGCCTATGCTGCTGGAGTGCAAGGGAAAGCAGTCACCAAACAAACCATCTCAAAATGGATTGGACACTGCATCAGATTCTGTTATTCTTTTCATGGAAAAAGTGTGCCAGCTAATATTAGACCACACTGCACCAGAGCTATGGTCACATCCACAGCCTTTCTAAGAGGAGTGGCTACAAAAGATATTCTAGAGGCTGCTACATGGAGCTCCGTGCATACATTTACCAAACACTACAACCTGCCATTATACTCCAGATCCCGAGCAGGCTTTGCTTCGGCAGTCCTGCAGGGCCTTCTAGCTACACCATCTCTTGCTTAGTCCTACCACCCCCAGCTTGGCTATGGTATTCAACCCATATGTCAGGACTGCAGTTGCATTCTTGAAGGACATAGTACAGTTTTGTACCTACCATAAATGTAGATGTCCGATAGATATGCAACTGCAGTCATGTTTTCCCTCCCTCTTACCCCTCTGTTTTTCCTCTTTTGGGTCCTTTCTCCCCTTGCCTATCAGCTGGGGATATATGTTATGGTGTATCTGTTTATTACTGTTGTGCATGTCTGGTTTTATCTGTTTATTCATTCACCAAATTTAGCCTTCATTGGAGGGCACCTGGCATCTGGGGCAAGAAACACTGAAGAACATGGCGTCGGCTGATGCCTTTATACTCCAGCCGCTCTGATGTCGGGGAGGAGGCGACATCGGACGACGCCGGACCCAGACTTTGGAATCTGGCCGACCGAAGGGCTGCCTGAGGCAGGACAACCCATATGTCAGGACCTATCGGACATCTACATTTATGGTAGGTACAAAACTGTACTTTCTAATCCGTCTAGGGTACACCACAAATTAAAAGAAATCTCAACTGGTACCCTCTCAAAACATTACATTCCTGGGTGCAAGCTTGAATACAACTGGCCAGATGGCTTTCCTTATGCCAGAAAAGCAAATTCATTTGGTGACTTACTTCAAACAGGTGGCAACAAAAACCCTGCTATCTGCAAGGCAAATGCTGCAAGCCTTGGGGTTCATGGCCGCCTGCATTCTTCTGATTCCATATGCAAGACTGCGTATGAGGAAACTTCATTGGTACTTAAAAAGTTTATGGAGTCAACATTGTCACAGCCTGGTAAGAATAAATCCTATCATACCCTGCCTGTGCATGGAGTTCCTATGGTGGCAGAGGCCTGCCACCAAAACAAGGGACTGCCATTCACACCACCCCCTGCCGCCCAAACCCTAACTACTGACACATCAGACTATGCATGGGGGGGGCTCACCTGGCAGGGAAGCGCATTTAGGGCAAATGGAGCCCAAATCAAATGCACCTTCATATCAATCAAAAAGAAATGCTAGCTGTACAGAATGCACTGATAGCCTTCAAAGACTACCTTCATCCAGGTCAATTACTGATAAAGATGGGACAACACCACGGTTATGTGGTACATAAACAAGCAGGGGGGTACACATTCCTACCCCCTTTGCAGACTAGCCATGGCATTGTGGAACATAGCCTTGAGTTACCAAGTACAACTACAAGCCCAATTCCTGCCAGGAAAGCAGAAAGTTCTGGCAGACGAACTAAACAGAAATCTCATTGACCCACACGAATGGAAACTGGAACCACGAATGTTCAACATGTTGACACGCAAATGGGGGAGCCCAGACATAGATCTTTTTGCCCCACCCCAGAACTACCAGTAGGACAAATTTTTCACAAGAACTCATCATAAAAAATCCTGGAAAGTGGATGCTCTGTCCTTCAGCTGGAAACCCTATTAGTCTATGCCTTTCCCCCTCTGCCTCTGCTCTCCCAAATTCTACTAAAAGTCAAACAGGATAAACCAAAAATGATTTTGATAGCTCCCGATTGGCCTTGCCAACACTGGTACCCACTCCTGTGCAGTGTCAAACATTTCACCGTGGCACCTTCCTTACTGTCTCAGCAGGAGAACCAAATTCTGCACCCTCAGCTCCAAACATTGAATCTTGCAGCGTGGCTAATCACTTAAATTCCCCCTTAGCATCCCTCAGGAAACCTGTGATGGATGCCATTTTGGAGGCGAGAAGACCAAGTACTAGAAAATCTTATGCTGACAAATGGAAAAGATTCTGTGCCTGGAATCAGTCTCAAGGGATGAGCATAGCAGTGCCCAATTTATCTCAGATTTTGCAATACTTAACTGAGATGATTCACAAGGACCTGTCTTTTTCTTCCATAAAAATCCATGCCTCAGCCATTTCATCTCATTATAACACAGAACCCCCCCCCCCCCTTCTCTCATCCTCTTCTAAAGCAGTATCTCAGAGAGGCCAAAAACTTGAGACCACCCAGAAGAGATCTAACCCCGGTCTGGGACCTTAACTTTGTATTGGAGAAACTCACTCTACCTCCTTTCGAGCCAGCTGCTACTTCTGACTTAACAGCCTTCCTGTTAGAAATCACTTCAGCTAGAATGGTATCTGTATTACAGGCCCTTATGGCAGTGGAACCTTTCATCATCTTTCATGCAGACATGGTGTCACTCAGGACCAATCCATCGTTCATGCCCAAGGTGGTATCCAGTGTGGTTCTTAATCAGTCCATTCATTTACCAACTTTCTTTCCCAATCCAAAGAACAAGGGGGAGCGGATTCTGCATTAACTGGATGTACACAGACAACTTAAATTCTACTTGGACAGGACTAAATTTAGAAGAAAATCTGAACTGCTGGTAGCCTTCCCCTCTGCCCCTGCAGCGAATGCTATTTCAAAGCAAACCATTTCTAAATGGATAAGTCATTGTATTCATTTCTGTTATAAGCACCATGGAAAACATATCCCCCAGGGGATCAGATCTCATTCCACCAGGGCGGCATCTACTTCAACAGCCTTTCTTAGAGGTGTTCCAACCAGGGATATTCGAGAAGCTGCTACCTGGAGTTCAGTTCATACTTTACCAAGCGTTATCATTTCCCAATTTTCTCTAAATCCAGAGCTGGATTTGCCACTGCTGTTTTGCAGGGTATTATAGTTGGTTCTAATGCTGTATAAATCCATCCTCCCAACTATAGCTTTGAGAATCTACCCAAATGTAATGACTGCAACAGTGAAACACGATGAACATAGTACAGTTGTGTACACTTACCATAAATGTAGATGTTCAAGTGTATTCACTGTTGCAGTCCTGGTTACCCTCCCTCCAGCCCCGTTTTTCTCGTACTATACCTCTACTTCTTTTTTTACTATGCTCAAAAGCCTTTTTGGTGTATTTGCTTTTGTTTGGAAGTATATTTTTGTGTTTTTAATAAAAAAATATATATATATATATCTGCCCATTTGTGGACTCCTGACATCTGGGATAAGAAAAACTGATGTAATGGCGTCGGCTGCATGTTTTATACCCCTGACGACCTGACGTCCTTGAAGAAGGGACAGCAACCGATGCAGGTCCCAAGACTTTATTAATTACGCCGACTGAGGGCAACCTGCTGACAGATTACCCAAATTTAATGACTGCAACGGTGAATACACTGTACACAACTGTACTTTTCACATGCTGAAGTACCAGCAACATGTAATGGAACTTGAGCAAAAAGTAGCAACCTTTACAGACTGTGAGAAAATAAAGAATTGTAGGAGCTTATGCACTCTGCAAGCCAAGTCAGCAAGCATAATTTGCAGTGTGGCATTGATGCCCTAGAAGCATCTTGCAGGGCTGCAGTCACTGGTTTTGTACTGAGAAGGCATGCTTGGCTTAAGGAGCAGAACTTGCCAGACCATGTCAAATCAAAGTTACTAGACGCTCCTTTGAACAAGGACAATTTGTCTGGTACCAAAGCAGAAGAGGTTTTAAAAAGATGGAGGAAAAAGCTAAATCTATTCAGACAGTTAAATAATTTTTACAAGTACTACTTCCTAGATTCAGTAGTCATTGCTCCTCAAAACACTGGTCCTTCCATCCCAGCCCCCTCCATGCCATCTCAAACTAGACCTAGGGGAAACAAACCACCCAGACTACAGTCTCGGGTATGTAGAGATCTAAGCAATAGAGTGCCCCCACCCCCAAAAGAGGTAGTGGTAAGTCACCTCCCTACGGAAAGAACTCACAATGATTTCTCTACTCTATTCCACTCCCCACCTCTGCCCAATTGCTCGTGCCCCTAGGAGGTAAACTTGCCCTTCATGCAAAAAAACTGGATGTCCATCACAAAAGACCGATGGGTCCTCAACATTGTATCCCAGGAGTACAAATTCAACTTCCATTCTCTGCCAACCCCAAAAGGGTTCCCAGACATTTCTCCAAACCAGTGGGCAGAGGTACAAAACCAAATCCTATCCCTGCTCTCTATCAGGGTATTCATCCGGTTCCAGCGGAACAGATAGGTCAAGGATTCTATTACAGACTTTTCCTGGTACCCCGAAAAGAGGGCTCTTGGCACCCAATCCTGGATCTTTCAATTCTCAACACCTTCCTGGTGGTACCAACATTTAAAATGCTTACCCTGCAACAGCGTCTACCTATGCTAGCCAAGGATGCCTGGTTAGTCGCCCTGGACTTAAAAGAAGCCTATCTGCCCATCCCTGTAAGGGAGTCGTGCAAGAAATATCTAAGTTTCAGGGCTGGATCTGTGTATTATGAGTTCTCTGCACTTCCCTTTGGCTTATCCACTGCACCCAGAGTATTCACTAAATGTCTGGTACCAGCCATTGCTTACTGCAGGCAGAGAAATATCCAAATTTACCTGTACTTGGATGACTGTCTGATTTAGGCGGACAGTCAGGAATTGCTGTTGCAGCACCTGACATTTGTAAAAAACCTTCTTACATCCCTGTTGTACACCATCAACGAAAAGAAATCAAAACTGGTGCCCAGTCAAAATGTTGTATTCCTGGGTGCAAGCTTGAACACAGCATCCCAGATGGCATTCCTCACTTGAAAAACAAGTCTATCTGACAGCCTATTTCAAACAAATGGCCCCCAAATTCAGCTATCCGCAAAGAAAATTCTGCAGGTCCTAATGTTCATGGCCTTATGCATACTGCTAATTCCATATGCCAAACTGCATATGAGGAGACTTCAGTGGTACTTAAAATGTCTTTGGTGCCAACATTCTCAGGACCTGGAAACAGTCATTCCTATCGTATCCTGTCTAAGGACAGAGTTTCTTTGGTGGGCAGCAGCATGCAACCACAACAAGGGACTGCCCTTTACTCAACCCCACGCCACCCAAATCCTAACCACAGACTCATCAGACTATGCCTGTGGAGCACACATGGACGGCAAATGCATTCAGAGCCACTGGAGCCCAAGTCAAATTCATCTGCACATCCACCAAAAAGAGATGCTAGCTGTGCCAAACACTCTGATAGCTTTCAGATCCCTACTGTCTCCATGACAACTTCTAATAAAAGCAGACAATACCACAGATATGTGGTACATCAACAAGCAGGGGTGAACCAATTCTTACACACACTGCAGGTTAGCCATGGCCCTGTGGAACACTGCCTTGGACATGCAAGTCCATCTGCAAGCTGAATTCCTACCAGGCAAACAAAACTCACTGGCAGACGACTTAAGCAGAAATCTCCTAGACCCACATGAGTGGCATTTAGAGCCCAGCACCTTCAACCTTCTGATTCTGAAATGTGGGACCCCAGAGGTGGACCTCTTTGCCTCCCCCTGCAACCACCAGCTCAGCAAATTCTGCACCAGGAACCCTCACAGCAAGGCCTGGAAAGTGATGCCCTATCTTTTCAGTGGGTAAATCTCTCAATTTATGCATTCCCACCTCTGCCCCTTCTCTCAAGTACTACTCAAAATAAGACAGGATAGATCAAGGACAATTCTGATTGCCCCGGACTGACCTACGCCAACACTGGTACCCACTACTGCGCAGCCTGACATTGGTGCCACCCTGGCACCTACCACCAGAAACCTAACCTGCTCTCTCAGCAGGAGGGACAGATTTTTGCATCCGCAACTGCAAACCCTAAATCTTGCAGCCTGGCTTATCCCTTGCATCCTCCCCTAGCAATCCTTAGTAAGCAGGTGCTGGACGTCATTCCGGAAGCCAGAAGACCCAGTACAAGAAAGTCCTATGCAGATAAGTGGAAAAGGTACTACTGCTGGAGTCTAAAGGAGAGGACACAACTCTGCCCTCCCTGCCTCTAATCCTGCATTACTTGGCCGATGTCCTTCATGGATGCATCTGCAGTCATAACAACTGGGTTGTCCTGTCGTCAGGCAGCCCTTCAGTCGGCCGGATTCCAAAGTCCGGGTCCGGCTTCGGCTGATGTCGCACTTCACCCGACGTCATCTCTGTTGGTCTTCGGGTATAAAGGCATCAGCCGAAGCCATTTTCCTCAGTCTTTCTTGCCGCGTGGCGCCCGAAGCAGAAGCTGTTCGCAAGTGCCGGTCGGTCGGATCCAGAGATTACTTCTACCGAATACTACAAGACTTCTAAAGCTAAGTACCCCGTTGGGGACTCTTTCTTGCCTCAGCCGATGTCAGAAAAAGTTAATAATTGTTTAACCTGTGGGAAACAAATACCTCATAAAGATTTCCACTCTTATTGTCTGCCTTGTTTAGGCCCAGCCCACGGCGTAGCAGCCTGTTCGGCCTGTGCTTCTTTCAACCGGCAACGCTTAGGCGTCGGTCGGAGTTTGCAGAACAGTTTTTCGGTTCTGATTTTGCGTACATTATGCCGCCGGATCCTCCGACTACCCAATCTGCCAAAACGCAAAGATAAAGACCGACACTCGCGGTCCGCGGTTTCGCCGAAACCATGGTTAAGCAAACCATGAGTGTCTCGGTTTCGCCAAACCGAGAAAACTGATCAAAGTACAGCTGAATCTATCTCTACAACTGAGGCCCCTGCTACCACTCTTGAATCGGCCTCAGAAAATTTATCCACTACGGTGGTTGCCACTGACTTATCAGACACCATTCCCTTGGATGTCTCTACCCCAGCACGTGGTGCTGCTAGGCCTCCAGCAGCCATGTCCATTAAGGCCTTCGCTAGGGCTAAAGCAGCCAAGACTACTAAAACAGTGCCTGTTAAACCCCCCACAACCAGGCCCTCTTCTAGTTCTCAAATGCTTACTTTGGCAGAAGATTTAATTTCATTAATTAGAGGATCTCAATCTCACCCAGACAGGGCCTCTCAGCCCCCAGAGAAGAGACCTAGGGCAGAGCCCCCTGAGCCAGTGTCCTCTGATGATTCTGCTGATGAATCAGACATAACTGACCAGCCAGAGGCTCCTTTCTCCAATTTTGAAGATTCTGATGCTGAAGAATCCATTCCAGCTGCTTCCCCACCAGAAGAATTCTCCTTTGGGGAAACCTGCACCTTCCACAGCACAGGCCCTTAGCTATACCTCCTGTTCTCTCTGTGGTGGATGATGCTTTCAATGATGTCTGCTCCGCTCCAGATTCTTTACCCCCAGCCCCTGCCAAACCAGACAGATTTTACAGGGTGCCAGATACTCATCACCACCTTTACAAGGCCCCACTTGCAGACCCCGAAACTATATCCCAGGGTCCCAAGGCAGTAGCCGCGACCATAGCTAAAAACCCTATTCCTTCTGAAAGGGAAGCAAGGTCATTAGATAGGGTAAAAAGGTCTACACTTCAGCTACTCTCTCAGCTAGAGCTTTAAACTGTCAGTTTCACATGATACAATACCAAGAGTTTATGCTTGATCAGTTAACTAAAAAGCTAACCACTGATGAATCTCTTGATAAGAAATATGTATTAGAAATGGTAAATAACATACAACAGGTTAGTAACCATTCCTTAAAATGTGGCTATGATGCACTGGAGGCTTCATTTAGATCAGCCATGACTGGCACAGTGATAAGAAGGCATGCATGGCTAAAGGAGCAAGCCTTACGGATCATGTTAAAGCTAAGTTGCTAGATGCTCCTATGGATAAGACAAGTTTGTTTGGTACACCTGCCCAGCAGGTTATGAAGAAAATGGAAGAAAAGGCAAAATCTGTTCAAACGGTTAAAGATTTCTTGCAGGTTCAACCCCCAAGGTTTAGCAGGAACTGGCCTGCCAAAAATTGGTCCTTTCCTGACTCCACAAGATCTCAAAGGGGCAGGAATAGACGTTCCAGAGGCAGAAACCAAACCAGAGGAGGTGCCTACAGAGGACGACAGTGGCAAGGTAACAACAGAGGCACAGACACAACCACTGCCACTACTTCAACACAACCACAGTGACTTAACCCTAAATCCGCCTACCAGGGAACAAATAGCAGCTCCTCTAGGCGGAAACTTAACCTTATTTTCATAAAACTGGCACTACATAACAAAAGACAAGTGGATTTTACAAACCATAGATCAAGGTTACCGGTTCCACTTCCACACTTTACCAGTCAAAAGTGGAATGCCAAATCTACCTCCAAATAAAAAAACAGAGGCTCTACAACAGATAATGGAGTTAGCAAACATGAGAGCTGTGGAAAGAGTGCCAACAGCAGAGCAAGGAAAGGGGTTCTACTCCAGACTATTCCTAGTTCCAAGAAAGGAAAAAAGTTGGAGACCAATTCTCGACCTGTCCACCTTAAATACATACATCATTGTCCCAAAATTCAAAATGCTGACCCTACAGCAACTTCTTCCCATGCTGGGCAAGGAGTGTTGGCTGGTAACTCTAGATCTCAAGGAGGCATACCTGCACGTCCCCATTCGACCAATCTGCAGAAGATACCTCAGATTTCTTGCAGGATCAGAGCACTATCAATTCTCAGCATTGCCCTTTGGCTTATCTACTGCCCAGAGTATTCACAAAATGCCTGGCATCAGTAATCGCCCATTGCAGACTACAGGAATTCAAATTTACCCATACCTGGACGACTGCCTGCTACAAGGGACAACAAAAGCAAGCTGACAACAGATTTACAAAGGGTCATTTACTTGCTACAAGCACTGGGATACACAGTCAATTTACAAAAGTCAAGGCTGATACCATCCCAAACAAGGACATTCTTGGGCTGAATTGGACACAGTAAAACAAATGGCATTCCTAACTACAGAAAAACAAAAGAACTCCCTCTTTACTTCTTGGCACTAACAAAACTGAACAAGTTAACAGCAAGAAAAGTACTGCAGGCCTTGGGCTTCATGGCATCATGCATAATCTTGGTCCCATTTGCCAGACTACATATGAGAAAACTACAGTGGTACCTAAAGAATTTATGGTCCCAACACAGACACAGCCTAGAAACAGAAATCTCACTAATTCCATGCTTAAAACAGGAGTTCCTATGGTGGGCTCAGGCATGCCAGTCAAACCCAGGCCTACCCTTTCGCAGATGTCAAGCAAGCCAGACCGTCACAACAGACACTTCAGACCTAGGATGGGGGGCCCACATGCTGGACAAATGCGTGCAAGGATTGTGGACACAGGATCAACTTCACCTGCACATCAACCTAAAAGAAATGCTGGCAGTAAAACTGGCAATCCAAAAGTTCAGACCATTTCTCAAAGAGGGCCAGTTGATAAGGACAGACAACACCACAGTCATGTGGTACATCAACAAACAGGGAGGCACTCATTCATACCCCCTATGCAGAATGACTTTGGAGCTGTGGACCCTGGCACTCAGCTACAACATCCAGTTACAGGCAATATTTGTACCGGGAAAAGAAAATACTCTAGCAGACATATTAAGCAGAACCACATCGGATGCCCACGAATGGAAGCTGAACCAGAACATCTTCACGACCATCTCAAAGAAATGGGGAATGCCTCAGATAGATCTATTCGCATCACCTCTCAATCACCAGCTCAAAAATTCTGCACAAGGACATTCCACCCACTAGCATGGAAAGTGGATTCGCTCTCCTTCAGCTGGAAAGGCCTAACAGCATATGCATTCCCACCTCTTCCCTTGATACACAAAGTACTACTAAAAATCAAGGAAGAACGTCCAAGGATAATCCTGATAGCTCCAAACTGGCCAAGACAACACTGGTACCCACTGCTGAGGAGCATGTCTCGGAACAATATGTGGCCAATAACCCTGATGCCTTTGATGTTAACTCAGAACAACTACAACATCATACAACCAAACCTAAAAACGTTGCAACTGACTGCATGGAACATCACATAGCAGCAGCTAATCCAGAACTTTCCCAAAGAGTTAAAGACATTATTCTTGAAGCACGCAGACCTTCAACAAGAAGGAACTATGCTGGAAAATGGAAAAGGTTTGTCATTTGGAGTACTGAAAGAGGAAAAGATGTGTCAAACATAGATATGCCTAACATTCTGGAGTATCTGGCGAACTTCTTCATTCAGGCCTGTCCTACTCCTCCATCAAGATACATGCATCAGCTATTTCAGCAGAATACAGCTTTGATCCACCTGTTTTTTCACCCTTTGCTCAGGCAGTTCCTCAGAGGAATCAAGAATGTAAAACCTCCAAGGAAACCACCATTACCAGCTTGGGACTTAAACTTTGTGCTAGAAAAGTTGACACTATCACCCTTTGAACCAGCAGCAACAGCAGACCTACAACACCTGTCATGGAAAACTGCTTTCCTACTGGCAATTACTTCAGCAAGGAGGGTTTCAGAACTACAGGCCTTAATGGCAGTGCAACCCTTCCTGATCTTCCACCAAGATAGAGTGTCCATGAGGACTAATCCTACATTTATGCCTAAGGTGGTATCCAGAGTGTCTTTAAACCAGGCAATCCACCTACCTACCTTCTTTCCCAACCCACAAAACAGAGGGAAAGAATACTGCATACCTTGGATGTACATAGACAGCTACGCTACTACTTGGACAGAACAAAAGTAGCAGAAAGACTGACCAACTTTTGTAGCCTATGCAACAGGAAGGGAAGGAAAAGCTATTTCCAAACAGACAATCTCCAAATGGATAGGAAATTGCATACGATTCTGTTACTCCTTCCATGGAAAACCAATTCCACAGAATATAAGACCTCATTCTACAAGGGCAACAGCCACTACCACAGCCTTCTTACGAGGAGTGGCAACCAAAGACATTATTGAGGCGGCTACTTGGACCTCCGTGCATACATATGCCAAGCATTATAATTTGCCTCTATATTCCAGATCCCGAGCAGGGTTTGCCACTGCTGTACTGCAAGGGATCCTAAACACACCATAATCTACTTTTATCCTCCTCCCTAGTTGGCTATGGTATTCTACCCAGTTGTTATGACTGCAGATGCATCCATGAAGGACATAGTACAGTTTTGTACCTACCATAAATGTAGATGTCCGAACTGGATAGCATCTGCAGTCAGGATTACCCTCCCTCCTTCCCTCTGTGGTACTCCTAGGGTGTTTACCCTCCTAATAGCTAGCTGGTGGGGAGTCTTTTATGGTGTATTTGTTTGTATATATGTACATACATGCTTATTTTTGTGTTTACCTCTATCTTTTTGGAAACATTGGCATCTATCCAAATTTTAGCCTTCAAGAGGGCTACTGGCATCTGGGGCAAGAAACACTGAGGAAAATGGCGTCGGCTGATGCCTTTATACCCGAAGACCAATAGAGATGGCGTCGGGTGAAGGGGGACATCAGCGAAGCGGACCGGACTTTGGAATCCGGCCGACTGAAGGGCTGCCTGACGACAGGACAACCCAGTTGTTATGACTGCAGATGCTATCCAGTTCGGACATCTACATTTATGGTAGGTACAAAACTGTACTATCTACTCCACAAAGGCCTGCCCTTGTCTTCCATTAAGATACATGACTCAGTCATTTAGGCTCATTAAAGCACTGAGCCCACCTCTCTTCTCACACCTTCTTATCAAACAGTTCCTGAGAGGGGCAAACAACTTAAGTCCACCAAGGAGAGCACCCACCCCTGGTTGGGACCTTAACTTTGTACTGGAAAAGCTCACCCCCCCCCCCCCCTTTGAGCCTGCAGCGTTAGCAGACTTAAAATTCCTTTCTTGGAAAACAGCATTACTTTTGGCCATCACTTCAGCTAGAAGAGTGTCTGAGCTCCAAGCACTTATGGCTGTGGGAACCCTTCAATGTTAAGTTGTCATTCTCGCCTTCATTCTTGCTGGATGTGTTCGGAGCCAATCCTCGGCTCTGACTCTGCCTATACTATAGCTCGAGAGCTATTTTTTTACCGGCTCGAGGCAGCCCTATATCCCACAATACCATGAGCTAACTCCCCAGATCTCGTTTGCCGCTTCGCTGCGAGGTTGCCTTTTTTGCCGGCTCAGGTCAGTAAAAGAAATTTCAGCAAATTCTTTCCAAACTTGAGGTTAGTTTTTTTCAGATTAGTTCCCTATCTATATTGTTTTACCTAATTACTTTAGTAATTTTTCGTTAAGCCCTACCCACCCCTTTAGTTAATTTTTATAATCAGGCCTACGGGCTTTAGTTTTTTGTTTACTCTCCCCCTTATTGTGTGTGTGAGTTGTTGTTTTAGTCAGCCCCTTTAACTCCCCCTTGTGTGAAAGTCGAGTGAGTGTGTGTGCTGACTTTGTTACTGTCTTTAGGGTAACAATGTCCAAAGACGCTAAGGTCTCGGGATTCAAGAAGTGTGACTCGTGCTGTCAGAAAATGTCTCTGACAGACGGTCACACTTCTTGTGTCTACTGCTTGGGACCTTTGCACCTGCAGGACTCCTGTTCCGTCTGCCACGGATTTAGTTAGAGTCCTGCAGGAGCATCGTAATAAGCTTATTTTGAGGGGCTTATTGAAGCCCGATGACTCCCCGTCCAAGTCTGGATCGGGGAAGTCGTCTAAGCCCGCCAAGCCTTCTGCTCCAGTTTCTGAGTCGAGGGCTGGCGAAACTGAGATTGCTCCGACATCGGCTCCAGTCGGAGCCGATGCGAGCAAGATCGTATCCGCTCCGAAACATGTATCGGAGCCGACATCAGCGTGCAAGCGCTCTAGATCTCCTTCATTAGAGTCCATCCGATCGGCTCCAAGATCACCCCTTCTATCAGAGCAGAGTCATATGACTGATTCCTCCAGGTCGTCTAGGCTTTCCGACCACGATATCGAGAGGGTGGTTAGTAGACTCATAAAATCTCAGGCACTGGCCCAAATGCTGCAAAGCCCATCTCACCAGACTGTGGCTCCCTCTGTGCCGCCTTCGATTCCTCCTCAGACTCTCCAGTCGAGTTCGGAGCCGAAGTTTGTCGGAATCGTAACCTTGCCCACGTCGGAGCCGATACTTCCACCTTCGGCTGCGGCGTCGTCGGCTTCGACTTCTTCATTGGTAACGTCCGTGGAGAAGTCCGGGCGCCAAGACTCCATTGTCGGCTCCGAGGGGGCGAGTGGCATCGGACCCTTGTCCGACCCCGCTCTCCCTCTCGGAGCGTCTGCTCTGGTTAGTTCGGCACCAACATCATTCTTGGAGCCTTCTCTTTCGGTGCCGGGGGCGGATGTCCTTCAAGGATGCATCTGCAGTCTTTACAAATGGGTTGTCCTGTCGTCAGGCAGCCCTTTGGTCGGCCGGATTCCAAAGTCTGGGTCTGGCTTCGGCTGGTGTCGCACTTCACCCGACGTCATTGCAGCAGTTATTCGGGTATAAAGGCATCAGCCGACGCCATTTTCCTCAGTCTTTCTTGCCGTGTGGCGCCCGAAGCAGAAGCTGTTCGCAAGTGCCGGTCGGTCAGATCCAGAGATTACTACTACCGAATACTACTTCGAAGACTTCTATAAAGCTAAGTACCCCGTTGGGGACTCTTTCTTGCCTCAGCCGATGTCAGAGAAAGTTAATAACTGTTTATCTTGTGGGAAACAAATACCTCATAAAGATTTCCACTCCTATTGCATACATTGTTTAGGCCCAGACCACGACGTAGCAGCTTGTCTAGCCTGTGCTTCTTTTAACCGGCGGACGCTCAAACGTCGTTCGGACTTTGCCGAACAGATTTTCGGCTCCGATTTTGCCTACATTATGCTGTCGGATCCTCCGACTATGCAAATAACCAAAAGCGCCAAGAAAGGACCGACACTCGTGGCCAGCGGTTTCGGCGAAACCGGTTAAGCAAACCACGAGTGTCTCGGTTTCGGCCGAAACCGAGCAAGCGGTTCTTTCTTCAGCCGATAACTTGCCTTCTACCGAGGCCTCTTCTAACCTGGTAGAAACGGCTTCTGAAACCCATCCTTCTATTGCGGTTTCACAGGATTTATCAGACTCCATTCCCCTGGATATTTCCACCCCTGCACGTGGAGCTGCTAGGCCTCCTCCAGCTATGTTGGGGAAACTTTGCATGCTATGAGGGAACAATTTCAGTGGCAGGGCCAAGATTTCTCAGACTCTAGAAAAAGGCTTAGGACCTTTCTACATTTGCCACAGCATAGGCCTTTAGCTATACCTCCAGTTCTTTCTGTTGTTGATGATGCATTTAATGATGCTTGCACTGCTCCTGATACTTTACCTCCGGCTCCTGCTAAACCCGATAGGTACTACAGGGTCCCGGACACTCATCACCACTTATATAAGGCTCCTTTTGCAGATCCAGAGACTATTTCCCAGGGTCCAAAAGCTGTAGCAGCTACTTCTTCTAAAAACCCCCTCTGAAAGGGAATCCAGGTCCTTAGAGAGATGGGGTAAAAAAGTTTACACCTCTGCTACCTTGTCAGCTAGAGCTTTGAACTGCCAATTTCACATGATTCAATATCAAGAGTTTATGCTTGACCAGTTGACTAAAAAGCTGTCCTCTGAAGAATCTTTAGATAAAAAGTATGTTCAAGAAATGTTACATAACATACAGCAGGTTAGTAACCATTCTTTAAAATGTGGCTATGATGCACTGGAGGCTTCCTTTAGATCAGCCATGACTGGCACAGTTATCAGGAGGGCATGCATGGTTGAAAGAACAGGCATTACCAGACCATGTCAAATCTAAGCTTTTGGATGCACCTATGGACAAGGTCAATTTATCTGGTTCCCCTGCACAGCAGGTACTAAAAAAGATGGAAGAGAAAGCGAAATCTGTGCAAACAGTGAAAGATTTCTTGCAAGTTCAACCTCCAAGGTTTAGCAGGAACTGGCCCTCCAAGAATTGGCCCTTTCCAGACTCTTCTAAGGCACAAAGAGGCAGGAATAGGCGCTCTAGAGGCAGAAACCAATCCAGGGGTGCCTACAGGGGTCGCCAGTGGCAGGGTAATAACCAACGAGGCACGGATACAGCCACCACCACTACAACAACTCAATCACAGTGACTTGGCGGTGGCTCCGCCTACCAGGGAACAACTAGAAGCACCTTTAGGCGGAAAGCTAACCTTATTTTCAAGAAACTGGCACTGCATTACAAGAGAAAAATGGATTTTGCAAACTATAGACCAAGGTTACAGATTCCATTTCCATACTCTACCAGGAAAGACAGGAATGCCGAACCTACCACCTACTCAAAGGACAGAAGCTCTAAAACAAATATCTCAATTATTAAGAATGAGAGCTGTGGAAAAGGTACCATCTATGGAGCAAGGGAAGGGATTTTACTCCAGACTCTTCCTGGTACCAAGAAAAGAAAACAAATGGAGGCCTATTCTAGACCTGTCCGCTTTAAACACATTCCTCATTGTTCCAAAATTCAAAATGCTGACCCTACAGCAGCTTCTTCCCATGCTGGGCAAGGAGTCTTGGCTGGTAACTCTAGATCTCAAGGAGGCATACCTGCACGTCCCCATAAGACCAATTTGCAGAAGATACCTCAGATTTCTTGCAGGATCAGAGCATTATCAATTCTCAGCATTGCCCTTTGGCTTATCTACTGCCCAGAGTGTTCACGAAATGCCTGGCATCAGTAATCGCTCATTGCAGACTTCAGGGATTCAAATCTATCCCTACCTGGACGACTGCCTGATACAAGCGGACAACAAAACAAACTAACAAGACTTACAAAGAGTCATTTACCTACTGCAAGCCCTGGGATATACAGTCAATACAAAAAAGTCAAGGCTGATTCCATCCCAAAGAATAACCTTTCTGGGTGCAGAACTGGACACATCAAAACAAATGGCATTTCTAACTACAGAAAAGAAAGAGCAACTTCCTCTCTACTTCTTGGCATTAACAAAGCAGAACCATCTAACTGCAAGAAAAGTGCTACAGGCTCTAGGCTTCATGGCATCCTGCATAATACTGGTCCCTCATGCCAGGCTGCATATGAGAAAGCTACAGTGGTACCTAAAGAATTTGTGGTCCCAGCACAAGCACAGCCTAGAAACCAAAATTCCAATGATCCCATGCCTGAAGCAAGAGTTCCTATGGTGGGCTCAGGCCTGCCAATCAAACACAGGACTGCCCTTCTGCAAAAGTCAACCAAGACAAACCATCACGACAGATGCCTCAGACCTCGGTTGGGGGGCACACATGATGGACAAGTGCATTCAAGGCCTATGGACTCAACACCAGCTGCATCTGCACATAAATCTAAAAGAAATGATGGCAGTAAAATTGGCAATCCAGGCATTCAGACCTCTTCTCCAAGAAGGCCAGTTGATGATAAGGACAGACAACACCACAGTTATGTGGTACATCAACAAACAGGGAGGCACACACTCATACCCTCTATGCCGGCTGGCACTGGACCTATGGGATGTGGCTCTGAGCTACAACATTCAGTTACAGGCAATTTATGTACCAGGGAAGGAAAACATTCTAGCAGACATATTAAGCAGAACTACAACAGATGCCCACGAATGGATGCTGCATCCGGACATCTTCAAAACCATCACAAGAGAATGGGGATTACCACAAATAGACTTGTTTGAATCCCCATTCAATCATCAGTTGAAGAAATTCTGCACAAGGACTTACCACCCACTTGCTTGGAAGGTGGACTCCCTATCTTTCAGTTGGAAAAGCCTGACAGCATACGCATTCCCACCACTTCCTTTGATGCACAAGGTGCTTCTGAAGATCAAAGAACGTCCGAGGATCATTCTGATAGCCCCAGACTGGCCAAGACAACATTGGTATCCACTGCTGAGGAGCATGTCCCGGGAACAAATATGGGCTCTGCCCCTGATCCCATTACTATTAACACAGAACAACTACAACACCCTGCATCCAAACCTAAAAACTCTGCAGCTAACTGCCTGGAACATTACATAACAGCAATTAACCCAAATTTATCCCAAAGGGTTAAAGACATAATCATGGAGGCTCGTAGACCTTCAACAAGAAAGAATTATGCAGCAAAATGGAAAAGATATCTCATCTGGAGTACTGCAAAGGGGCAAGATGTGACACTGGTGAACATAGCCAACATCCTGGAGTACTTGGCGGAGCTCTTCCATACAGGCCTGTCCTACTCTTCCATCAAGATACATGCATCAGCTATTTCAGCAGAATACAGCTTGGATCCTCCTGTCTTCTCGCATCCTCTGCTCGGACAGTTTCTGAGAGGAATTAAAAATGTAAAACCTCCCAGGAAACCTCCTTTGCCAGCATGGGACTTGAACTTTGTGCTAGAAAAACTGACTCTTCCTCCTTTCGAACCAGCAGCAACAGCAGAATTACAATACTTATCCTGGAAGACTGCTTTCCTGCTGGCAATAACTTCAGCAAGAAGGGTCTCTGAACTACAGGCATTAATGGCAGTGCAACCCTTCCTGATCTTCCATCAAGATAGTGTCCATGAGAACAAATCCTACATTTATGCCTAAGGTGGTATCCAGAGTCTCTTTAAATCAGGCTATCCACCTTCCTACATTCTTCCCCAACCCACAGAACAGGGGGGAAAGGCTCTTACATACCTTGGATGTACACAGGCAATTATGCTACTACCTGGACAGGACAAAAAACAATAGAAAAACTGACCAGCTTCTGGTAGCATATGCAACAGGAAAGGAAGGAAAACCAATTTCTAAACAGACAATCTCCAAATGGATAGGAAATTGCATTAGATTTTGTTACTCCTACCATGGAAAGAAAACTCCAGAGAACATCAGGCCTCACTCCACAAGGGCTACAGCCACTACCACAGCTTTCTTACGAGGAGTGGCTACCAAGGACATTATAGAGGCTGCTACTTGGACCTCCGTGCATACATTTGCCAAGCATTATAACTTACCTCTATACTCTAGATCCCGGGCTGGTTTTGCCACTGCTGTTTTGCAAGGGATCCTAACTACACCATAATCTCTTCTCATTTCCTCCTCCCCTAGTTTAGCTATGGTATTCTACCCATTTGTAAAGACTGCAGATGCATCCTTGAAGGACATAGTACAGTTTTGTACCTACCATAAATGTAGATGTCCGAGAGGAATGCATCTGCAGTCAGGATTACCCACCCTCCTTCCCCTCTGAGGTACTCCTAGGGTATTTGCCAATCTACAGCTAGCTTGGGGGGGATCTATTATGGTGTATTTGTTTGTATATATGTACATGCATGCTTATTTTATGTGTTTGCTCTCTACTATTTGAAAACTTTGGCATTTATCCAAATTTAGCCATCCAAGAGGGCACCTGGCATCTGGGGCAAGAAACACTGAGGAAAATGGCGTCGGCTGATGCCTTTATACCCGAATAACTGCCGCAATGACGTCTGGTGAAGTGCGACACCAGCCGAAGCCAGACCCAGACTTTGGAATCCGGCCGACCGAAGGGCTGCCTGACGACAGGACAACCCATTTGTAAAGACTGCAGATGCATTCCTCTCGGACATCTACATTTATGGTAGGTACAAAACTGTACTTTCTGGTGTCTTTGGAGCCGGGACTGTCTTCGGTGCCTGATAGGGGGGCTTTCGAGGTGATGAGGCGCGTGCTGGATCCAGTGTCTGCTCCAAGGTTGGGTTCTTCAGCTCCTCCCTTTACAGTGCCTGTTACGGTCTCTGGCCATCCTCTTGCAACTGATAGCAGAGATCCAACGCATAGGGTACCCAGTTTGGGTGTCTCATCCTCCTCCGAGGCCTCTCCTGAAGCTTCAGGAGAGCCACCTAGGAAAAGAAAGTGCAAGAGGAAGCACGTAGACTCCCCTGAGTCTCTAACCTCGGACACTGACTTGGATGAGTCGGAGGGCTCCCCCAGATCCCCCTCTGAAGATGTCTCCTTTTCAGACATACTAGAGAT
Source organism: Protopterus annectens (assembly GCF_019279795.1). Classification (NCBI taxonomy): domain Eukaryota; kingdom Metazoa; phylum Chordata; order Ceratodontiformes; family Protopteridae; genus Protopterus; species Protopterus annectens. The sequence goes on from NC_056730.1 coordinate 152,327,838, forward strand.
CCAGAAACAGAGGGGGAATTGGTCCACACTCAAACCCTCCGAGGACGAGTCGGTTTACCTTGATGCCTTTGGATCTCGCCCTTCCACCTCCTGGGTCCCCCCCCCCCTTTCGATCCACTGATGGAAGTGGTGGTCAGAAAGGCATGGGCAGCTCCTGACTCCATGGAACCTACCCCTAGGAGGCCTTCAAAATTTATTTCTGCTCCAGTAGACAAGACATTTCTCTCCAAAGGTGTCTCGGTAGATACTATGGTGGTAGCAGCCACCACTAAGAAGGAATTAGCTGATCCTTCTGTACCTGTTCATCCTCCTAACAAAGAGTCCAGGACCATGGACAGGTATGCAGTGGCGGACATTTGCTTCAGCGACCTTTGCTATGCGATCGCTGAACTATTTGTCATTTCACCCGCCTTCAGAGAGATTTGCTCAAAGAACTGGGTGAAACTGTACAGGATCCTTCTGCTGCGGGGTATCAGGACAAGATTAACTCCCAGCTGGCTACCCAGAATTCCATTGCCAATTCCTCCATGCGGCTTCTCTTATGCAGCCGATGGAGCGAGTAGGGCCACAGGCACAGGTGTTGCGTTGAGACGTCATGCCTGGATGCAACTCTGTAATTTTGCTGATCCCTTCAAGGAGTCCTTCACCAACACCCCCTTTGATGGTTCAGAATTGTTTGGACCTCAAGTGAAGAATACCCTCACCAGGTGCGAGCAAGATGGTAAGACTCTCTCTGCCGTGGGAGTCCACTTTTCCACACCATCTAGACCATACCCCAAAGGTCAGAGGGGTGGAAAGATGTGGTTCCGTAAACCACAGGGAGTCGTGCCCGCCGCACGTGGTGAAATTCCTCCTAGAGGCAGGGGGGGGGACAACAATAGATGCCGCCCCAGGGGCAGAGGGGGTCCACAGAACCAGGGTTCCAGGGAGTCCTTCCCTTACCAACCCTTTCAGCATCCCTGAGAAGCTGCCCGACTGTCCAACTTCGGAGGCAGTCGGGAGAAGATTATCTCTGTACCCGGAAGCCTGGCAATCCCTCTCTCAAGACAAATGGGTACAGTTCATTATATCCGAGGGTTACAAAATCCCCTTCATTTCCCCTCCAAACCAATTGCCAAGACCCCTCCCAGACGTACCACCCGGACAAAAGGGTCAGGCACAGCTGGAAATAGAAAAGCTGTTAAAAAAAAAAGAGTCATCCAGGCAGTCCCAGCAGACCAGCTAGGATCCGGAATCTACTCCAGGTTCTTTTTGGTGCCAAAAAAGACAGGAGACTAGAGAACCAGTTTGGATCTCAGCAGACTGAACAAATCTGTGCAGAAGACAAAATTTCGGCTGGTACCACTGCAGTCCATTCTGCCCTTCTTGGCCAGAGACAACTGGATGTGCTTGTTAGACCTACAGGACACGTGCTATCACATAAAGATACACAGGCACTCCAGGAGGTTTCTCTGCTTTCGGCTGGGAGCCAGTCATTACCAATTTAGAGCCCTGCCCTTTGGTCTCATCACAGCCCCCTGGGTGTTCACCAAATGTTTGGCAGTGGTCACGGCTCACCTGAGACAAAAAGGATTCCAGGTGTTTCCATATTTAGACTGGCTCATTACCGCTACCACCAAGCAGCATCTTATCATAACCAGGGATTACACCATTCACATTTGCAACAGGTTAGGTATTTCCATAAATTTTGCAAAATCCTTCTGGTCACCTTGTCAATGTATAAACTTAATAGGCGCCGTGTTAAACACCACAGAAATGTCTGCAACTTTAACACCTCAGAGAGTGATAGATATACGGCAGAATGTCCACCTTCTGATTCAGTCCAACAAAGTTCAAGTCAAGTTAGTACTGAAAACATTGGGCCTCATGGCAGCAGCGATTCCCCTTCTTCCCTTAGCCCACTTCCACATGAGAATTCTTCAGTGGATGCTTTTTCTCTCAGTGGTCCTACCAACAACTTCCTATGACTCACAACATCTTGATAACCCCGACTTGCAAGAAACACCTCACCTGGTGG